>NC_046666.1:34895132-34904844 GCF_010883055.1 Belonocnema kinseyi | reverse complement strand
GCCACCGAGACTCTTCCAGAGTGCGAGGCGGGAATCGAACCCGCAAGCCGAAGGAGTGGATCCAAAGCCTACGCTTTAGCCCCCACGACCATCGTCCCACTCAAAAAGTGTATCTTAGAATTACAACCTTTAATAGTCAAATTTAAGAGAGATTAAAAATATTTTTTTAACATGTATTTTTCTTTATTTTATTTATTTCTTTAAAAATACTTTTTAATCATGTAATTTTTCTTCGTGTCGTTTGTTTTTAAAATAAAAACTAATTCTTTTACTGATGTTCAAAAGCTTTTTAAGGAAAAACTCCATGAACTTTGCATTTAATTAAAAAGTCTTTTTTGTAAAGTTATGGATCTTAGTTTTTCACTAATTAGGTCCCCTAATACCATCAATTCCATTGCCGGAATTTCTGTTTATTTTATTAAAATCTGTTACCTATCAACAAGAACAAACAATTTAAAGAAAATATTTTTAAATGATTCTTTTTTATATATATTTTTATTTTACAATATTTTTATTATAAAAATTTAAATTATTATGTCAGAAACATTTTGAAAACTTTAAAAAACTATTTTCATTTCACACAAATTCAAAAAGATTAACAGAACTCAGCTAACATGTTTAAAAATCTGTAACTGTTCTAGAACACAAAAGAACGTGTTCTGGAACAGGTTAGTAACAGGTTACGAACATGCGAGTAACTATGTCATCTCACATACGCTAGAGCAATTATGTAAACGTTCTAGAACGCTGTGACAACCGATCTGTAAAATTTCTAGAACAATTCTAGAACAATTCTAGAAAAATTTTAGAACTCAATTACAAATGTTGTATAACAAATCTTTAACAGATCTAGAACGCTATGACAATCATTCTGTAACAAATCTAGAACTTTGGTACGCTGCATTGTAAAAAATCTAGGAAAATTCTATAACTATTCTATAACAGTTCTAGAACTGTTATTTATCAAATATGGAACATTGTTATGTACCCCTCACAGCAATAGGATATCCCGGGATATTCTATTTGACCCCATTTATGTACCGGGTTATTCCAGGAATAACCCGTCGGAATATCCTGCTAGGCGGAAATTTTGATATCCCCATGAATATATTTTGATCCGGGATAGCGGGTACGCAGTCCCGACTAACAAATATTATACGTCCGAGATATCCACATTAGAGATATTCGCATGGGTCAGCTCGACCATAGTGTTAGCGAACTAATCTTTGTTCCTAATTTGTTCTAGAACATACTTGGAACAGGTTTCTAGAACTTCGATATAACACTGTTACGGCACAGTTCTAAAATAAACTTGAAACCAATATTATAGAACGTCTGTGATCAGTTTGTTTTGAAACAATTCCATAGCAAATGTTAGAGAGCAGTGCTGTCACATAGTTCTAGAACAGTTCTGTAACAATTTTGTAACAGTGTCCTATAACACTGTTACCTTTTTGTTCTAGAACAGACGGTCACAATTTTGTCACAGTGTTCTAGAACGCTGTTACCTTTTTGTTCTAGAACAGTTCTGTCACCATGTTGTAACAACTGTTATAGAACGCAGTTGTTTTTTGATCTAGAACAGCTACAGAATGTGTTTTCT
This sequence comes from Belonocnema kinseyi, assembly GCF_010883055.1. Classification (NCBI taxonomy): domain Eukaryota; kingdom Metazoa; phylum Arthropoda; class Insecta; order Hymenoptera; family Cynipidae; genus Belonocnema; species Belonocnema kinseyi. Next base: position 34,903,241 of record NC_046666.1, on the reverse strand, counting down.
GGGAATGAATTTTATGATGTGCAGTGTATAAAGTCACGTACTAACTTAAACAATATACATTGTAAAAGACGATAGATTGTGATTTTACTTCCACATACATATACAGAGGACAGTGTAACATTTTTGTTTTCAATTTTATTTATAGATTCTACATTCCTAATTTTTATAAATTGATTTTCACGGTTTAAAGTTAGGTAAGTATTTTTGTCTTTACTTTATTTTTACTTGGACTTAAAAATATCGTAATATAGCGTCGAATGGTTCCCAGAATAATGAAGAATATTAAAGTATTTATGTGAATGAATGTATACGCAATGATGAATAGTTTGATCATGAATTATAGTTTCGCCTGCGGGTGGGTATTGACATAAATTTCTCAACAAATCCTTATAAGTTATTCATAAGATGCAGTGTAAAAGATTATGGAACGTGATGTTACTTCCGAATATGTACATATAGTAGAGTGTAACGAGTTTCGTTTTAATTTTATTTATAGATTTCATATTCGTAGTTTTGAAATATTTAAAATCTGATGAGCATTTTCATCTCTATTTTCCTGCTAGTTCAATTTAAAAAATCCTCATGAATAGTTTCCGCAATAATAAATAATACTGAAGTAATTGCGCGAACGAATGTCTTGCAATTAGTAGTAATCGTTGTGGCGGCTATTTTTTTATTTACAGAGTAACTTTTTGATTTGAAATTAAAATCTGCAGAGGTAAAAAAGTGAATTCATAATTTTAATGATCACCCGTAATTACATCGTTTATGTATGTTTGCCTTATTTTCAATAACAGTTCTAACCATCCACATCTACTTAATACTTATGATGAATTATGATGTAACATGAATAATATTCAGTTTTACGATGTAAAAAATAAAGTTATCTTTACTTTGGTATACATTTTATTTGAATTCTGAAAAAAGAAAATATAAAAATATATAAAATTGGTGGAAGTTAGCTTGGCGGAACCCATCCACCAAAACCTCTTTCTAGCTCCTTTGCAACAGCCAAACATAATCTGTCTTGATTTCGATTAGCAACCACCTGTGAATGCAAATTTAGATGTCAGCAATTAAAATAATTATTATCTCATTGAGTCAATGACGAAATACCCAATATTTTATTTGTGCTGTTTTTATAGTTCAAAGTCAGTTCAATTTAAAAAAAAAATATATATATATGTAGTCAAGTGAAGTATGTTGTATCACCAAATGGTATAAGAATAATTTCTTTGTTCAGGTCCCAAAACATTTTTGTAAACAATAGTTAAATAGTTTCTTTAGACTTGGATTTCAGAAAAAGTATATATTGTTACCTCTATTCACTTTTTAAATAAAATATACTGTTTTTCTTTCAAACATCTTAATTTTGAGAATGGTCTCGAATTTTTTTGAATGCTATTCATTTATGAAATTCTCTGAACATGAAAATTCTAGAATGTGAGTGAATATTTTGGATGCATAAGAAAATCTATTAGAATACTCTGGAATTTTTTTACATAAGTGGTCGAGATTATAAATATTATGAATAATTTTAAAGGAATCTGTATTATCATCAGAGACAGTTACCATCAATCAGTGTAGATATAATTCCACCATCCGATTAAATTGTACAATTAATTTTTTTTTCTGAAAAAGGATCTACTCTCTTCGCTTGAGAAATAGTGTATTTTTCAAAAAAGATACTTCTTTCGATCTCTCTAATCGCTTAATCGAAAAGCACCCGACCAGCAATCGGAAGTTCTGTGGTTCGATTCATAGTGGAGCGAAGAGAGTAAATTTTTTCCAGAAAAACATTTTATTTTAAAAATTCCTAAATTCATTTTCCATCTAGCCTGAATTGACGTTCAGTATTTTCTGTTATTTGAAGAGTTAACTTGATCGATAGTATACATTATTATTTTTCACGGATGAAGGAATGATATCTGCACAGATTGATGGTAACTATCTCTGATGATAATAAAAATTCCTGTAAAATTACTCGTACGATAAATGTAACACCTGGCTTGAGGTAGCGTGTATTTCTGAAAAAAGATTCTTCTTTTGATCTCTCTGACAGCTTAATGGAAAAGCACCCGACCGGCAATCGGAAGTTCTGTGGCTCGATTCCCAGTGGAGCGAAGAGAGTAGATCTTTTTTTAGCAAACATGTTAATTTAAAAATTTTTATGAAATAAGTTTATAAATTTACCTGAAATCCGATTGGTAGACCCTCACTGTTTAATCCCATAGGAACTTGGGTTGACGGAAATCCAAAAATATTAAATATCAAACAGTAACTTGCTGCCGTGAAATTCAGAAACGATTTATTATGTACAATAGCTGGGCTTGTAAATGATGGAACTAATAAAACGCCGCTAGTTCCAAGCATATTCTGAAACAGAATATATTTATTTAGGTAAAATACAAAAAAAAACAAATAAAACGATCTATATAGAAAGATATTAATATTTTATAAATAAACATTTCTGAAAAAAACGCTGTCTTTGTTTTTTTTTCTTTACCTCCATTGCGATTTTCAATTCTTCATTTTTTTTTGCATAGTAACGCGTTTTTGAATCAGGGACAAATCCGTTAGTATCCTGCAAGAGTTTCATCATAATTGTATTTTTGGTATAATTGGATAATCCAAAGAGAGCTTTTGCTATTTCGGCCCATGGATTTACTTCATGCTGAAAGTATGAAATAAGAAAGAAAGTTAAGAAAAAGTTACAAAATTATTCAATTATCGATAATATTATCTCCCGAAATCATCACATTTTTGCAAAAGCTATTTGGAAAAAGCATAAAAAACATCCCAGTTTAGGTACTTACTTTTGGATCACTTGGGTTCAACAAAATTTTGGGCATATCGTCCATGCAGAAAAACATTGATATCACTATTTCGAAAATAATATCTAGGTTGTCAAACTTTGCCTACAGAATTTAAAGTGGATCTTAATTATTTAATTACTTATTATCAAGAATCTCCAATTAATAAAAATATATTCGGAATTTTGTTTGAATTTTCTCAAGGAAAATGGTTGAAAAAACGAAACATGTTACATGGACCGCTATGCGAATCTTTCAACTCACGGTTAGATCAGGCGGTAGCAGTCAGAGTTTATAACCAGAAAATCCGGGCTTGATTCCTGCTACCGAGATTTTTTGCTACATATTTTATATCCAAGTAGACCTTATTAATTTTTTCAACCTTAAAAATTAACTCACCTGCCCGACAGTAGCACCTCTTTTTTGAAAAAATTGAGAAGCCTTTTTAATACTATTTTTAATATCACCGGTTACTGGCTGGTCCCCAATGCTTCTCGTGAATTCTTCTATATGATATACATTTAAGTTTCTAAAATCCACGGGCTCATCCAACCGTAAATTCTCTTTACAATTTTTAGTCATAATTTTCATGGCTAAAATAAGATCCTCAGCGTATCTAGTCATAGGTCCCAAGACCAAATATTTTTGAAACGTAGGGGAAGTTGATAGTGGGAAATGTCCTTTAATAGGGATTATACCAGGCGAGGGCTTATGACCAAATATTCCATTAAAGAGAGCTGGTACCCTTATGGAACCGGCTATATCTGAACCAATTCCAATTAGCGATGCGCCTGCACCAATTATAGCACCCTGAAAAAAATTAGTTTTGAAAATAAGAAATCCAAAATTCGTCCAGTCGAATTTACGGGAATAATGTACCAAACTGGAAGTAACTTTATAGGTCAATTTTTTCGCTAAAAGGTGCAAAAAATCACGTTTTTATGAATTTTCGATTTCCCTGCTTCCTCTCTCCTTTGCTACTTCCCCTCACTTCCCCAGCTAACACTCTTTTCACATGCTTCCCCACCCCACATTTTCCCTAAATACCGTAAATCTCATTTCTTCTAATTTAACATCACTCCCACTACCCACCAAAATTTCACCTCACTTCCCTTAGCATATTTCATCTCACGGCCCCCTACTTCCCATTCCTTTATTTCTTCTCAATTCTTTTACGACCCTAACCCACATTTCCCCTCACTGCCCCTATCCACGACATTTCACCTCTAACCTCCAACGCTTATTTCCCCTCTGTCCTCGCCACTTTCCCATACGAGCCCTTCCCTCATTTCCCTTAACTTTCCCTACTTCATCTCCACTCACTTTTCAAAATTCCCCTCCCCTAATTTCTCCTTATTCCCCATACCTTCCTTTCCATAATTTTATTATACTGCCCCTACATACGACCCTCTTACTTCCCCTACTTTCCATGCCCTTATCTCCCCTTATTTACCCTAATCCCCCTCCCATAATTTCCCCTAACTTCGCCCACTTTCCCTTCTTGGAAAAAAGTATAATGGATGGACGGAATCTCGACAGAAACTATATAAGAGTTTCTGCTCGGGCCTACGATACCCTAAAAAGTAGATAATATTCTGCAAAAATTATTTTAAAAAATGCTTATTAGGGTGGCTCAAAAAAGCTTTTATTTTTTAGAGGGCAACGATCCCCCCAATTTTATTCCAAATCCGAAAAAATAAATTCCCTAATTTTTAATTTTTTTATTTTTCGATTTTAACAGGTGTCGATTTTGACTTGAAGTTTCCCATGTAAAATGTATGATTTGACCTTTTGAACATTAGATTCTCGTATTTTCTTACTTAAAATTATTAATATTGGTCTAGTGGGTATATTTATTATCATTGGTTAATGAATTTTCAATTATTTAAACAAATGGAATTTGTTTAAATAATTTGTTCTTCTCGAAAATTCGCTTTCCCCCCTAAAAATGATAACTATTAGTCTAGTAGAAGATTTATTGACATTGGTTAATTCATGTTTTATTATTTAAATAAATGGGATTTGTTTAAACAATTTTTTCAAAATTTCGTTTTTTTTTCTTTAAAATTATTACTATTGATATATTGGAATATTTATTAACATTAGTTCATTAATTTTCCATTGTTTAAACAAAAGAAAGTTGTATAAATAATTTCGTTTCTTTTTTTTTTTAATTAAAAATTATTACTGTTGGTGTAGTGGAATATTTATCAGTAATAATTATTAAGTCATTAATAATACTTTCAATAATAATTAATTTATCAGTAATATTTACGTAGGAATTTTTATAAAAAAAATTTTTTTTAATAAAATTAATCTAACAATGTTGATAAATATTCCACTCTTGAAATATTAATAATTTTCAATACAAAAATTATTTACAGAAATTTCATTCGTTTGAACAATAGAAAATTAATGAACTAATGTTAATAAATATTCCAATAGACCAATAGTAATAATTTTTTAGAAAAAAAAAACAAAATTTCGAAAAAAATTGTTCAAACAAATCCCATTTGTTTAAATAATAAAACATTAATTAAACAATGTTAATGAATTTTCTAATAGACTAATAGTAATAATTTTTAGGGGGGAAAGCGAATTTTCGAGAAAAACAAATTATTTAAACAAATTCCATTTGTTTAAATAATTGAAAATTAATTAACCAATGATAATAAATATACCCACTAGACCAATATTAATCATTTTAAGTAAAAAAATATGAGAATACAGTTTTCAAAAGGTCGATTTCATGAAAATTTGACATTTTTGGTTTTAAGGGTAGTTTTCAGGTACTCGTGGGGGTATGTTAGATGTGTCAAACGCATATGTCTAATAGATGAAATTTTTCGTTGGGTAATTCTCTACAGACCCCCATACTTTCCCGTCACATTTTTTCAAACCCTAAAAAATTATTCTAAAAACTCCAAAAAGTGATTTTTCCCCATGTATTTTACATGGGAAACTTCAAGTCGAAACCGCCATCTGTTAAAATTAAAAAATTAAAAATTAGGGAATTTCTTTTTTTGGATTTGGAATAAAATGGGGGGGGGGGAGTCGTTCTCCTCTCGCATGAAAAAAAAATTGACATGCATTTTTGGACCACCCTAATGCTTATCTTGAATATTTTCTAACTTATAGTCTCTCGAAAGAACTCGATTTTTTGGCATATTCAGTTAACAAATGCTTATACTTCATATGTTGATCTTCTTTTCAGAAATTGTTAGTTCCAAGCAAAAATGATATATTTTGTTTAAAAATGTATCTTTTTTAGTTAAAAATTTTTTGTCCAGAATTCTTGATTTTTTTTTTGAAAATTCGTCTTTTTTGGTAGTAAATTAATCTTTTTGTTTAAAAATTCATCTTTTAGGATTGCAACTTTTTGGATGAGAACTCTTGAATTTTATAAATTCGTCTTTTTGTGGTAAATTAATCTTTTTCTTTAATTAAAAATTCTTCTTTTTACTTGATAATTCAACTTTTTGGATTAGAATCCTTAAATTTTCTTGAAAATTTGTCTTTTTTAGTAGTAAATTACTCTTTTTGTTTTAAAATTCATCTCTTTTAGATGAAAATTAAACGTTTTGGTTGTGAATTTTTTAATTTTACTAAAAATTGGTCGTTTTGGTAGTAAATTAATCTTTTAGTTCAAAAACTCATATTTTTTAATTACAAATTAAATTTTTTGGTTAAGAATTCTTTAATTTGGTTATAATTTGTCTTCTTTGAGTAAATTAATCTTTTTTAGATGAAAATTCCACTTTTTAATTGCTAATTTGTGAATTTTGTTAGAAATTCGTTTTTTTTATCGTGAATAAATATTTTTATTTAAAAATTCCTCTTTTTTACTGAAATATTTAACTTTTTGGTTGAGCATTTTTAAATTTTATTGACAATTCGTCTTGAATTTTGTTAAAAATTAATTTTTCGGTAGAAAATTTATATTTTTGTTTAGAAATGCATATTTTTTGTAAAAATCTTAGAACTATGTTTTAAAGTTGAACTACTTTTTTGAAAATGCATTTTATGGTTGGCGATTCAAAATCTTAGTTAAAAACTCATCTCTTTGGTAAGAAATTGAACTGTTTTTTAACCATTATTTTTTGTTTTGTTAAAAATGTCTTTGGTAATTGGAAATTTACCTATTCCATGTTTTGTTAAAAATTTAAGAACTAGGTTTTAAAGTTGAACTACTTTCTTGAAAATGCATTTTTTTGAATGGCGATTCAAAATTTTAGTTAAAAATTCATCTCTTTGGTTAGAAATTGAACTGTTTTACTAACAATTATTTTTTGTTTTGTTAAAAAATTACTTTGTTAATTGGATATTATCCTATTTCAATTTTGGTAGTAAATGGTTCTTTTTTGGTATAAAATTAACTTTTTTCAAATCAATATTTCATATTTTTGATTTGATAATTAAACTATTTTGTACAGAAAATTCGTCATTTTGTCTTGAATGTTAAATAATTGAATTAAGAAAATCAATTATTTAGTAGAAAATTGTGGTTTCTTTACATCTTAAAATTATTATTTTTTTTAATTAAAGGTATAAGTAATCGATTTTTGGTGGTTAATTTATCACCGAAGTTTACAATTTACTACACACACGATCACGTAGATCATACGTAAAATCGGGTTTCACCTAAAGGCTACGTTACTTGGGGGGGGGGGGGCAAAATCAACTGTTTTCCGCGAGGGGGAGGGGGATACAAAATTGCTCTGTCTTCCATCATTCCCTTCCCCCACTTCCAGCTTCTTTATTTACCCTCACTTTACTTCCCCGCTACTATTCTCCCTTGCTCCCTCCCTTATTCGCCCTTACCCTACTTCTCCTTTTCTCCTTAGCCGCTCCTACTCACCACCACTTTCCCCCACTACCTCTCCCTTTACTACCCCTACTTAACAGCCTGATTATTCCGCTCCCATCACTTCATCTACACCCCTCCCCCCTCTTGATAACTTAAAAAAATTTCAACGCCGAAAAAATTAGGTTTGTTTGAAAGATAATATTTAAGATAGTGCCTTTTTTTATGAAAAAGGTTCAACCTAGTGCCACTCAATGTCGACAAACTACAGAAAAAGTAGGAAAGAGGGGCCACATGGGGGAGGGTTTTGCAGAAAAAATTGACATGTATACTTAATTTCACCTAAATGTACAATATAAATGATTTAGAAATGAATTTCTGAGCAATATTGTACGAGGGTAGTTCAATAAGTCCTTAGAATGATCAACAGATGGCGCGCGAATCGCTCCAAATCATCTGTTTTCAGTCAGCACCACTCCCGACTAGATATAT
>NC_046666.1:34869065-34895032 GCF_010883055.1 Belonocnema kinseyi | reverse complement strand
GAGAACCGTAGATAATTTTGTGGGGGGGGGCACAAAAAAATAAGAAAAAAAGTTCCCAACATTTTTTTGGTCCGATGCTTATTCTGGGCACAACACAGGGTAGAAGTTGTGTGTACATGTGAGCATGTGTGTAATATTGCACTTGTCGTTAAAATTTAATCATCTTGTATTGTAATAATGAAAAATGTTTTATTAAAATAAAAACTCATTATTATATCCGCTTAAGTTGAAGCCTGTTACTTGGGTGCATTTTTAGACGAAAAACAACTTGAATAAGAAATTTAATTGTTCCAGCTAACACATTTTTCGTAGTTGTAATTTTTTGTATTTTCTTGCCTTTGTAATTAATGTTTTTATAATTTCCGTTTATCTCAATTTTTCTAAACATATTTCATTGTCCCTCTGTTGTGCCCAGAATAAGCATCTGACCAAAAAAACGTTAGGGTTTTTTTTGCTTTTTTTTGCCCCCCCCCCCCACGAAATTAACTACAGTTCTCGCGGGACACCCTGTATATATATATTGTAACCTTATGGATTGATGCTAATGTAGCATGCAACGGGGTGAATGCTCTAAGTTCACCCTAAGACTATCTAAAAGAGGGAGAATCTCCCCGGATAATTTTTATTTGTAAAATCAATTTGTAAATGAGAGGGTTGCATGGAGTAAAGGCATGAGATGTTATTAAAATATCGATTTATTCAAAAATCCCTATTCTAAAATCAAATACAAAATGTTTTATTTTCCCTGACTAATATTATTTATCTCTTTGGTAAAAAGGGTAATTGCCCTGAAAAACGCAATTTTATAACGACGTCGTAAGTACCCAACCTTTTTGCCGAAGACTCGATATAATTCTAGTAATCTTATATTCTAAAATTCAAAATGTAAAGAGCTATCTAAGCTATTCGTTTTTATTTAAATCTCAATCTGAAATTCTGAGTATTAGAACTCTTTTCCTAGCATTTGAAAGAATCTTTCCTTTAATAAAACATTACACCTGTCAGGGTGGTCAACGACCTTACGAAACTAGCCCTACTGACCTAGTAAGGGTTTATTATTACAGTAGCTATCTCTAACGATAATTATCTGTAAATATTGTAAATTTAGAGAAAAGGGATCCTAAGCCCTATAATGGATAAGTGGCTTTTATGACAACGAGGTGTCACCATAAAGGTGTGATGCACCTAGCGCGCGGTAACTAGCCTGAGTCGAGGCGCCCTCGGTCTCCAGGTGTTCCTTTCCTCCTACTAAGAGGGACAAAGAGAGCACTCTACCGAGAGCGAGAAAGAGAGATTTAACTCAAGGCGACACTTTGGGTCGAAATATCAGAAAAGCCTCTACTGACAAAATATTATACTGAATATACTGAAAATAAAATAATATACTGACTGCTGACAAAATATTTTGAAACTATTTTCGTTTACCTGGCACGCAGACTTAGCCGTTTTCTGAACAGGTTTTGAGCGAATTTACACTCGTCCACTCCTAAACAGCTAAGGTGAGTGACAGGGTCAATAAATTTTCACTGTCCAACTTCTTGGCCCCGGGTACGAGAAATTTATCTCGCTCGTGACGTCTGTAGTCACAGTGAAAATTACTCTAGTCATTGAAAATAATTTATACTCATTTGCCTCAGGCAATTTGCTTTTAAAATTTTAAGTTTTAATTTTTAAGAGGTCACTGACTCAAATAATAAATTCTAAAAATGTTTGCGTTCGAAGCCTTGAAATAAGTAAAACTGAATTCGACGTACAACGTCGCAAAGAAACACTGGAAACATAGCCACTTTACTAACAGGGTGCGAGCGAATATTCACTCGTCCTCTCCTCAAGCACGCTATTTTTTCCTAAGAAAAATAATAGAGATGGGATTTCTCCTAAGTCTATTAGTGATCAACTAAGAAAAGAGAGACTCTCTTCTAAGGATGTTTTCTGCGAGTTGCCCCGCAGAATTTAACTGAAGTTTTTCACTTGTGCGGCCCTTTTTATAGGGCTCGCCCCTCTCTCATCTCCCAAGATACATGAGAAAATGTATAGTGGGAGACCTCGGAGTATACGCTCTTCTAAAGCTCCTAGGATGATGCAATTTTCCTATGCCTCTTCCCAGGAGTTTGACGTCTTGCCTGTCTTCAGGATCTATGACGTAACCCGCTGGTTACAATATATATATATATATATATTCAGATGACTTTCCCAAAATAGTTAAAAGAGCAGGAAGAGAGAATTGGTTAATGGAAGGTAAAGAACAGTTTAAGGAAAAGATCAGGAATATCAAAACGGGGAAAGGAAATGTAAACGGGAAGATGGAAATAATGATAGGGAAAATAAAAAAAAATATTAGAGTACACAAGCATAAAAGAAGTTACTGAAGGAGGGAATAGAAATGGATGGGATGAGGAATGTTCACTAAAGAAGAAGAGAATGAGTAGGGAATTAAGAAAATGGAGAAAAGAAGCCAGTAGTAGAGAAAAATATAGGGGAAAAAGAAGGAGAATACGAGTTGTGTCATAAAAAAGAAGAAAATAAAATGTTTGAAAAAGCGGCAGAGAAGGCTAGGGAAGAAGAAGAGGATTAGAAGGTGGTAAATAGATTTATTTATTTTTCATCCGGTCCGAATTGACGTTCAGTATTTTCTGTTATTTAAAGACTCAACTTGATTGTTAATTTATTACTGAAGTTTATAAATCACCACATGGTCACGTAGACAACACGTAAAATCGAGTTTCCCTAAAGGCTACAGTATTTTCGAGAGGGAAGGAGAGAGGAGGGTATACTAACCCGTCTTTTTGTTCAAAAATTCATCTCTTTTAGTTTAGAATTAAACGTTTTGGTTGAGAATTCTTGAATTTTACTGAAAATTCGTAGTTTTTAGAAAAAAAGCCAAACATGCTACATGGACCGCGATATGAGTCTTTCAACTTACGGTTAGATCAGGTGGTAGCCGTCAGAGTTTATGACTGGAAAATCCGGGCTCGATTCCTACTACCGACATTTTTTGCTACATATTTTATATTCAAGTAGACCTTAATATTTTTTCCAACATTAAAAATTAACTCGCCTGCCCGACAGTAGCATCTCTATTTTGGAACAATAGAGAAGCTTTTTTAATACTGTTTTTCTTTCTCATCTCTTTGGTAGTAAATTGATCTTTTACTTTGAAAACTCATATTTGTTAGTCGAAAATTAAATTTTTTGGTTAAGAATCCTTAAATTTGGTTATAATTCGTCTTTTTTGGAAGTAAATTAATCTTTTTTAGATAAAATGGAAAAATCTTGTTCCATTTTATTTTTAATAAACACGTGTATATTTTCTTTTCGATTTCAACGATTTAAAAAATTTATTTTTCGATTTTCAATAATTTGTTATTAATTTTTCCCTTGGAATTTATTTAATTTCCAAGAATGTACAGAATGTACAGGAATTTTCAGCTGGGCAGCATTTCTAATTGCAACAAGCTCTCATATTTCTTATTGATATTAGATATTGTTATCTGGTGTGCTGATATTGATTGTTTTAAGAAGAAATAATAAACACCACCACCAGAAAAACCACAAAAACAAAAACCACCACAAAAAAAGAATGGAAAAAATGTTTGACGAAATTAGTAGTAGGGGTAGAGATGAAAGTTCGGAAAGGAGGAAACTATGATAGAGAAACAGATGAGGAGGACATTACAAGGGAGGAAAGAGTCTAGGTGTGAGGGATAATGAAAGATAGAAAGGCACCTGGTATATATGAGAGCTCAAATGAAGTCTGGAAATATGGGAGGACATAATGAAAGAAATGGGCATGGATAATGTGCAATAGAGTATGGAGAAGAGGAGGGTGGCTAGAGTTATGGCCAGGATATATGGTGAGAGACTGAATTTCAGACGAAACTGAGGAAGGGAACGGGAGGGCAGTTAGCGAGAAAGTGTTTGATGGAGGTAAAAGAAAGGATAGGGAGAGCGACAGCGAGATTTAGATTAGGAAACGAGTTAAGTAATTGAATGTATTGGGAAAAGAAAGAAAACAGAAAGCACAGAATCTGTCAATGGCAACAAAAAATTGGGAGCATGTATGGGAAAGATATAGGAGAGGAAAGGAAGATAAATGAAGCTAGAAAGAGAATTCGGGAATGATTTTAGGGGAGGATGGATTGGGGGAAGAATGGATAAAGGAGTTGAAGGAGGCTAGAGGAGCGAATAAGAAAGAATGAACCTGAAATGGTAAAATGGAGGAACAAGAGAAGTGAAAGAAAAAGGAAACGGGAGTCGCTTAGATTATTTTGGCGAATGTATTGTAAGAAATGGAAGTCATGTAAACCCTTAGGGGACACATTGTGATTAAAAAAGAAGTATTGGAACAGGAGATCTGAATGTCTTAATAGGATATGCAATCTTTTTTTGTAGGCGTCTGTGAAGGAAAGGGAACTAAAAAAAGGAAAAGTAGAGAAATGAAGGGAGGGGTACTAGGGGAAGTAGGGGAAGTGAAGAGAAATGAGGGGACGGGAAGTAAGAGTAGTGGTAGCAAATGAGGGGAAGGGAAGTAAAGAAAGTAAGGAGAGCGGAACTAAGAGAAAACTTTGAGAAGTGAGGGGAAATGAGGAGGGTAGGGGAAGTGACGGGAAATGTGGAAAAAGTGAGGCGAGAGAGTTGTACATGAGGAAAAAGCTTAGGAAGGGAAACGAGAGATGATTGAAGTGTTGGGAGGAGAAGTAGGGGAAAACAATGGAAGTGAGGAATTGTAGGAAGAGAAGGGGAAAGGCAGTATGGGTGGGATAGGTTTGAACGACTTATTTACATCTCGATAGACTACAAAGCCCTTTTTTGTAGGCGCTACGCACCTACTTTGATTAATTTTTTTATTTTACCTTTTAGTCCACAAGCTTCTTTAACGGTGAATGGAATACCATAAAGCGGTTGCTCCACTTCTAATGTTGAGATACTGACCTCTCCAGCCTCCAACTTTTTGTCACAAGCTCTTGCATCTCTAATAGCTGCTTCGAATCGATTTTCAATGACAGCATTTAATTGTGGATTTACTGCTTTTATTCGTTCAATAAAAGCTTCTACAACTGCCTCGCTGGAAATCTTTGTTTCAAAAAATTCATGTAAGCAAATACCCAATATCTAATTTGCTGATAAATAATCATTCTTTTTCATCCAAAATTTTATATTTTGCAACTCAAAAATTCAAAAAAGTCTTTCTATTAAATTTAGTATTTTTATTTTATAATGCTGAATTATTAATTAAAAATGTATTAGGAATAGTTATCAGATTTTCAAAATACCATAAAAAAAGAAAAAGTTTAAAAATTTAAATTTACAGCTAAGACATAATACCTCTCTGTTTCTTATTTTCTTTGCTAATTCTGTAGCACTTAGGAAAAAAAGTGGATTTTTTAGTGGTGGAAGATCTGGTGGCTGTTCACGATTCAGATGCCAATAAATAGGTTGCAATATTTTTGATATAATTTTTAGCAAAATCATGAAAAAGCGAGTAAAAAACTCCATTCTGAAATTAAAAGAAGTATATTGATAAGAGATAATCGTTAAAAATAAGAGAGTAAATAAATGTATTTTTTATAACCATTTTACGTCTAAGACTTTCATTCTTCAATAATTATTTAAGTTATTACTTTTTCCTAAGCGGAAAAATATGTCGTTTATACATCTTATCTAAAAAAATAGATGGAACGAAATTATTAAAATTTTCATACTTGTTGTTGTTGACTGATTGGTTCTTGATGAGATTTTGAAGGTTTTCAGATTTCAAAGCAAAATTTTTCTATTTTTTGCGATTGCAAAAATTTTTTTTAAAATGAAACAATTTTACAGAGATTTAGAAGTTTTTATGGGATAAAAACATAATTTTATTTAAAATGAAATGTAGATTTTTTTAAATTTTGAACACAAAATTTAGAATCTTTTCAAAAATTTAAAAAGTTTTTAAGAATTTTCAGAGGTTTCAAGAAATTTAAAGGGCTTCAAGAGAACAACAAATTTGCCTAATATTTCTCGGAAAATTTTTAATAAACAGTACTTATTTTCCAATAGTATTTCAAATGACTTTAAAACATTCTAAAATAATTCAAAAAAATCACAGCAGAATCTGAACTATTTGAAGAACAAGACAATTTTTATAATTTTGCAGAATTTTTTCAAAAATGTAGGAAAAATTTAAATCATTTAAAAGATATTTATTGTAAGGTTTTAAAATAATAAATTTTTGTTTTCAAGATTCCTTGGAATAGTGAAAGTGATTTAATTTAAAAAATTAGTTTCAGAAGAATATTTACTAAAATTATAAAGTATTACCAAAGATTTACAAAATTGTCAAATATCAACCTGGAAGACTTATAAACAATTTTATGAATAATTCTAAGACGTTTAAAAGATATTCATGAATTTTTTGAATTTTGAAAATATTACAAATACTTTAAAACTATGAAAGATTTCGAAGATTCACAAAATATTCATAATTTCTTTCCGAACATTAAAATGTCTTAAAAGACTTTCAAACAGTCGAAATTTTTCCTTTAATTTGATCAAATCCTGTAAAATGGAAAAAAATGTCTTAGAAATTTTCTAAATATTATTTTAACGTATTTCAAGTCTTCCAAAATTGGTTTGCGTTTTATCGAGAAACCTGCGAAAATTATATTCATATACTTTATATGAAAATAGAAAATTAAAAAATAAATAGTTAAGCAAAATAAGTATTTTGTGTTCAAAATTATTTGCCCTTCAAATTATGATTTGCCTAAATTTTTTATCCATTCTAGATATTTTTAAATTAAAATTTCAAATGTTTAATTTTAAATTAAAATCTTTTTTGGCTAAAGATTTAAATATTGTTTGAAAATTTCGTCTTTGTGGATAAATACACATTTTTTTATTTAAAATTAAAATTATTTTTTATTTTAATAATCGACTTTTATTTGTTTTGAGAGAAATTCATCTTTTTGGGTTGAAAATACAACTAATTGGTTAAAAGTTGAACAACCTTTTTTTTAAATATATTTTTTGATTGAATATTCATATAATTTTTGTTAAAAACTCGTATTTTTTTGAAAAATATTCAATGTTTTTGGTTAAAAATTATTTATACTTATATAACTCCGAAGAATAAGAAAAAATCTTCCTTCGCCGGGATTTGAACTACAAACTCTACTATCCACCTGTATTGCGTTAACCAGTTATGCGTGATTGGATAACGTTCCACTGATGGAGCGTTCCCGCTTCAAATCAGGGCCCAGGTAGGTTTTTTATTCTTTAAACAAAATTGCTTGCCCGAAGTAATCCTTTTAACATTGAAGTTTGCATTAATTATTTTTTTTTTTAACTTGGACGTTAATGTCTTTAAATGATAAAAAGATCTTCCAAAAATTAATTAGATTAAAACTTACTCTATTTGGATATTTTTTTAATTAGTTCCAGCAAAAATAATGGAATTGTTCAAACATCTGAAAATTGCTGATTTTCCTGAAATCATTGAATTTCTTCAAATATCCAGAATTTCTTTAATAATCGGATTTCTATGAATTCCTTGACTTTTCTAAAATCCTTAAATCTGCAGAGTTACTGAAATTCGTTTAACTCTCTTAATCCTCTGAATTCCTGAAATTATTAGAATTCTCTTAAATGTTTCAATTTTTTAATTTACTGCGTTTATTATATTCCTGTAATGCTCTGAAATTCCTAAAATTGAAATTTCTTGAATATTCTGAATTCCGTAAATTCCTTGAATTCCCAAAATGCATTAAAATCCCTGAATTTCTCAAATTCCCTGAAATTCTTGAATTTCTTGAATATTCTAAATTTCCTGAATTCATTATATATGCTGAATCCTCTGAATCATCCTTGAAATCTCTAAACTTTGAAAAACCTCTAAATTCCTGGAATTCTATGAAATCCTCGATTTTTTGGAACTTTCTGAAACCCTTGAATATTTTGTATTTGTGGAATATTCTATGAAATTCCTTGAACTCCATTACCCCCTGCAATTCTCTAATATCCAGAAATCCTTAAATTTGTTGAATTCCTGAATGTTTCTGAATTCCTTTCATTCCCTGATATCCATGATTTCTCTGAATGTACTACATTCCTGGAATATTCTAAATTCCCGAAATGCTCTTAATTGTCTAGTTCCCTTCTTGTTTAATTTTTTTTTTAAAGTTAAGAATTTTCTAAAATCCTTGATTTCTCTAGATTCCCTAAAACTTCTTAAATTCGCTAAGCGCTCTAAAATTCCAGAAAATTTCTGAGTTTCCTGAAATCCTTACATTTGCTGAAATCCTTGAATTCTCTAAATTCCTGAAAATCTCTCAATTCCTTGAATTCTCAGAAGTCCATCATGTTTCTGGATTCTCTGAATTCCCTAAATACACTGCAATTCCTTAAATTCTCTTAATTTTCTAAACTCCTTGAGTATTCTGAATTTCGTGAATTCTTTAAAATTTCAGAATTTATGAATTTCCTTAAATTCTCTAAATCCTCTAAGTTTCTTAAATTCTCGGAATTATCTAAATTCCTTGAATTCCCTAAATGCTTTTAAATTTTCTGCATTCCCTATAATCCTTAAATATCCTGAATCCTCGAATATTCTAAATTACTAAAATTCTTAAAATTTTAGGAATTGTCTGAATTCCTTCAAATCTTCTGAATTCAGTAAATTCCCAGAATTCATAGAATTTATTGAATTTCTTCAATTCTTATAATTTTTCCTGCAATTTTTGCATTATTTTAAAGTGCTTGGAATTCAGAAAGTTCTCAAAATTCAGGCTAATAGGATTCAAAAGGATTTAAAAGATATAAAATATGTATTAATGAAATAAAATTGATACCTACTCTTTCCCACTTTGTATAATTTACTTTTAAACAAATTTTTTGTTAATTGTTAGTAATTTTGGACTAAAAGTTTTAGTGAGCAAATAATAAAAGTATTAACACAATGCAAAAAAAAATTAACTAAAAACAAAATTGTTCTCGACTTACTTTACAGAAAGAGAATTCTTAAAATTGAAGTCATGGAAAACTGGTCTAATTGCGTATGTACATCCAAAGTAGTACAAATGTAAATTGAAGTGACTCTTCAACTTACATTGTATACATAACCATATCGAATCAGTTCGAATGAAACATTGCACTCTTTGAATAAAAAAATAAAATTACGTAGAAAGTAAATTTATAAAATTGATAAAATGCAGGAGAATACGTTCATGACAAATTTTTTTATTTAGAACATTGATATAATTTAAAAAATCTGCCCGCTATGCGGGCACATTCTCGTCGCGCACTCTGCGTGCGGCTCGCTTCGCTCGTAAGTTTGAGCGCGCCTAGAGCGCGCAACTGTTGGTTCTCGCGCTTCGCGCTAGATTGTATATTTACCTCGCGCTACGCGCTCGGCCTTTATATTTTCGCACATTCTTGCGCAAAATTTTTAAAATTAAGACTCAAAACATCCACCACTGTAATTTTGTAATTGTGAATTTTTTTCGTTTAAAGAGAGTTTGAGCGCACCTACGGCATGCGACTGATGGCAATCGCACTCCGCACTTGGTCTTTGCATTTCTTCCACATCCGGGCACAGACCTTTTAAAATCAAAGGTGAACGAACCGACAACTGTAATTTTGTAATTTTGAACTCTCTTTTGTTAAAGCTCTTTTGGCTTTAACGAACACATTCTCATCACGTATCTCGTGCTTCACACTCGATTTTGTCCAACATGTAAACTTTTCTACATTATACATAACACTTTTGTATCAATTATAATATATTTTTATGTAACTCTGTCTGGGATTACTTATTAAAAAATTGCAAAGTAAAAAGCAAATTGTATTTATCATGATTATTTTTGTATTTGTTTCTTATTTTGCTTTAAATTGTATTCTAAGCTGCTCTGAAACATGCATCATTTCAATAAATGTATATCATTACAATTCATAATATGCATAAAATCTGAATCATACTACTGCTTATTTCCTTGTTTTTATAATTTTTTATTTTCAATGTTGTTTTTTACGATTGAATAAAAACTACTGCGCATTTGCATAGGGCCTGATACAGGAACCTATACAGGGTCCTATATAGGAGCCTATGTCCTCTTTCATCTTTTCTGCGCTTTTTCCAAAAAGTTCATTTTTGCATTTTTTTTATCTTATGTTTTACGAGTAAAAGAAGATCTACTCATCCAATCAGAAAATGATTAATAATACATTTATAGATCTTTTTAGGCGAAAAACTTTTGTCTGATAATTTAAGTTCGTACCTTGTGTCGTTTTTTCAAACAAATTTAATATTTTTATTTTGAATGATATTTTTTACGACTAAAGCAAAAACTACGTGTCCTATCAAAAATTATAGCTCTTTTTTGGATGAGAAATTTTTGTCTTATTTTTTTTCGTAGCTTATATCGAAAAGTGATTCATTATAAATTTGTAGTTCTTCCCAGGGCGCGCAATTTGAGCTTTTTTATTTTTTTCGTATCTTGCATAGTTTGACCAAAAAATGGAATTTTTGAATTTTTCATTATTTTTGGTACGATCAAATTTGGAATATTCAACTTTTCGACCAAATTGAAAAAGTTATTATCGTAGTCCTGTAGGGATTTCAAAAATCAAAGTTTTTCTTTCCTTGGCTTTTTTTCATAGCATGCGTTGTTTGGCTTAAAATGTTCATTTCAGTTTGTTTTTTTGGATTTTGAAAATGCTCTAACTCTGATAATTTTCTTTATATAGAAAAAAGTCATGGGGATAAATTGTTTGAGTTTCTGAGTACTATGAATAACCGTACATACAATTTTTAAATCTTGAAAAAATGTGGTTTCAAAATTTTTTGGTACGATCAAATTAGGAATTTTTAACTTTTCGACCAAATTAAAAAAATTGTTATCGTTATCTTGTAGGGCTTTTAAAAAGTAACGTTTTTTTTCTCCTCACTTTTTTTCGTATCATGTGTTTTTTGGCTTAAAATGTTCATTTTAATATGTTTTTTTGGATTTTGAAAATGCTCTAACTCTGGTAAATTTTGATTTTTCAAAAAAAGTCATGAGAATAAATGGTTCAACTTTTTGAATACTAAAAATAACCGTACAGAGAATTTTGGAATTTTTAAAACAGTGGTCTCAAAAATATTCAAAATTTGTCCACTTTCTGAATTTTTTATCCAAAATGGCTGGCTAACGAACTTGACCTTTAGTTTAGGACACTAAACGAGTGTGCCAAAGGGCAATCTAATAGATTAATTTTTTCGAAAGTTATCGTGTTCACAGACAGACAGACATACATACAGACATACATACCGACAGGCAGACAGACACATTCGTAAAGACCTGTTTTTCGGTTTCAGAGGGTCTCAAAACGTGGACATTTGACAAAAACTGAGGGGGTGAAAGTTTACACAAATCTAATACCTTCTCTGATGAGAATGTAAAAATAACAAAGACTCCTTTCCCCCTTTTTAAAGAATTTTTTTCGTGTTTACAAAAAACTTCCCCTTTCCTTGTTTTTGTTCTTAAATTTGAACTGAATCAATAGAAGCCTATAAAAATATCAATTTATTTGTGGTTGAAAATTCAATTTGTTTTTTAAATGTCTATTTTGTTGAAAAGTCATCTTTTTTGGCCTAAAATTCAACTACTTACTTTAAATGTGAACTACTTTGTTTAAATTTCATTTTCTTGATCGAAAATTTATATCTATGATTATAAATTTAACTATTTCTTTAAAAAAGTTTTTCTCTGAGAATCAATTATTTACCTGAAAATTGAACTATTCCATTTTTGAATAAAATTATATCTTTTTTAGTTAAAAATTCAACTTTTTGGTTGAAAATTCGTCTTTTTTAGTTAAAAGTTGATGAACTTGTTTGAAAATACTTGTATTGTGTTGATGAATCACCTTTAGTTGTAAAAAATTAAGCTTGTTGGTTAGAGAAAGACTTTTTGGTTGAATGCCAGACTCTTTTAATAAAAATCCATATTTTTCAAGATTTATCATTTTAGTTGAAAATTAATCTCTTTGGTTGAAAATGTAACTATCTTTTGAAAATCAGTTTTTATTTTGATTGTGAATAAATTCTTGCTTGAAAATTAATCGTTTGTAGCTGATTTTTAAAAAATTAAACTGTTTTTATTTAAAAATAAAACTTTTTTCCATTGAAATATTAACAATTAAATGTTTTGTTAAGAATCCAATCAGTATTGGTTGAAGAGATAACAGTTTCCTTAAGAATGCGTTTGTTTGTTTTTTTTGGCTGATTTTTTTTTAATGGAATATGTAAATATTTAATTTTTTGTCGAAAATTGATATATTTAATTTAAAATTGACATTTTTAATTTAAAACCTCATATATTATATCAAGTTAAATTTTCTGGTCTAAAATTGAACTATTTCGTAGAAAATTCATGTATTCGTCTATTTGGATAAAAAATTAATTTAAAATTTTTAAAAATCTTGTCTTTTATCGAAAATTAATTGTGTTGACTGAAAATTTAATTAATACGTTCTTGAGTGAAATAGTATCTTTTTTAATAAATATTAAACTATTTTTTAAACTAGAATTTTTAAGTTGTTGAAAATTCATCATTGTAAATTAAAAATTCAGCTATTTGGTAACAAATTCTACTAGATTTTTGAAAGTTTAATTATTTTGTTAAAAATTAAACTATTTCGTTGAAGATGTCTTTTTTGAGTTGAAAATTCAAATGTTTTGTAGAAAAATTGCTTTTGCTCATTAGAAAAAAAACTTTTTAGCCACTAATTAAACTTTTCGGGTTCAAAATTAAACTGTCTTCTAAAACAATCGGTTTTTGGCTTTAAAATTCAATTATTTGTTCGTAAATTACCTTTTTTGTTCAAAATTCATATCTGCGCGTTGAAAATTCACCTGTTTTATTTCAAATCCGCTTTGTTTGCTTCAAAATTTCATTTTTTCTTCCTAAATTAACTTTTTGTTTGAAAGTGTATATTTTCCAGTTGAAAATTCAGCGGATTTGTAGATAATTCATCAATATTGTAGAAAATTCAACTATTTTGTTTATAAATTCCTTTTTTATATTCAAAAAGTCATCTTTCATGGTTAAGAATTCCAATCTTAGTCTTTTTGACTTTAAAATTTCAAAAATCTGATCGTAAGTTATGTTCTTTCTCCCAAAAATCATATTTTTCTTTTGCAAATTAAACTGTTTTGTAGAAAATTTGTCTTTTTAGCTTGAAAATTCAACAAATTTTGTAAGAAATAAAGAAGTTGGCTGAAAATTAATTTTTTTGTTAAACATTCAACCATTTTGTTAAATTTATCTTTTTCAGTCGAAAATTCAACTGTTTTATTGGAAAATCGCCCAATTAAATAAAAAATATTCGTCTTTTATGGTACAAAAGTCATCTTTCTTGTTTGAAAAATTCCTCTCTGTGCTTTAAATGAACTTTTTTGTTGAAAATTCAACTATTTTGTTAAAATAATTTTTCTAAGCCAAAAATTCTATTTTGTTTTGTTGATTATTCATTTTTCTGGATTGAAAATTAATCTTTTATGATTAAAAATTCATATTTTTTTTATTAAAAATTCCTCGCTTGTATGAAAATAAACTTTTTTTTAAAATTAACTTTCGGTTTAAAAATTGTACTCTCTACTAAAAAAGTAATCTTTTTGTCTTGAAAATTCAACTACTAGTTAGTTGAAAATGCAACTAATAAATTTTCTTGTTCCGATAATATTGGTTTCCAATGTGTTTACATGAATTTAAATTTTATTTTTAAATCAGAAATTTGTCAAGTGTTACAAAATCGTTAAACCTCTGTGATGCAATATGTGGACATTGCCTGACTTAATTAAATTTTCAGAATCTTTCTAGTGTTTTGATTAAAACATTCATTTCTATAATTAGGTGCCCTATTCCAAACATATTTTGAATCTATTTTTTATATTATTTACGCATTGACATTCCCTATTAATAAATTACCGCTTTTATGGCAAAGCAAAAAAAAAACCTTGATTCTAGAACCTTGAAACGATGTTAACTAGACTTGTCAACTTATGGACAGTCTATCACCGTTTCGTATACTCATTTTAGACATAAAACCAACTGCTAAACTCGGCAAATAGTTTTTTTTAACCAATTTTTTCTTTGCCTAGAAGAACAAAATCTTACGAAAGTCGAGATAAATTGTATGCGAAATTGTCTCAAAATGCAAAATATGGTTAAGTTGCATAATTTTATCGTTTTTATTATAATCCAATAGACATAAATAAAGAAAAACTCATTTATTTTTGTTCAAGTTTCATTATTTTAATTGTTCATTTGTTGTTGTTGAAATTTTATTATTATAGTTAAAAATTCGTCTTTTGACTTAAGATTTCAAGAATTTGGATAACACGTTTATCACTGAAAAATCTTATTTGTTGGAAATTTTTTGTTAAAGTTTAATTATTTTAGTGCAAAAATCAACTTTGGGTTTCAAATTTCGAAAATTTGGATAGAATTTTTTCTTTTTACTGAAAAATCTTTATTTGCTGAAAATTCATATTTTTGGTTAAATAATTCCACTTCTGGTTAAAAGTTAAACTAAATTGTTAAAACTTTATTTTTTGATTAAAGTTTTATAATTTCAGTTAGAAATTCGTGTTTTGCTTGAATTTTCCAAAATTTGGATACAATTTTTTCTTTTTACTGAAAAATATTTATTGAAAATTTGTCTTTTTGGCTGGATAATTAAATTCTTGGTTTAAAGTTGAACTACTTTGTTAGAAATTACTGTGGTTGATTAAAGCCTTATTATTTTAGTTAAAACTTTGTCTTTTGACTTAAAAAATTAAAAAATTTAAATGAAAAATTGTTTTGACAGGTAAATCTGCATATGTTGAAAATTAGTCTTTTTAGTTGGATACGTCTACTTCTGGGATGAAAGTCGAAATTTAAACTAAATTGTTAACCTTTTATTTTTTGGTTAATGTTTTATAATTCTGGTTAGAAATTCGTGTTTTGGCTTAAATCTTTAAAAAAATTCTTTTTACTGAAAAATCTTTATTTATTAAAAATTCATCTTTTTGTTTGGTTTAAGTTTGATTATTTTAGTAAAAAATTTGTCTTTTGGCTTAAAAATTAAAAAATTTGAATAAAATTTTTAAAATTTTTTTGAAAATTTGTCTTTTTGGTTGGATACCCTCACTTCTTGGTTGAAACTTGAACTAATTTGTTCAACATTTATTTTTATATATGATATATTTGTTCGCGTCTTCGGGATGCTACAAATCATCTGACATACAAAATTCCGGGAAATTAAAATATTTTAAAATGAACCAAAAAAGATGATTTTTTTCCTAAAAAATACAAATTTTCACATAAAAAATATCAATTTTAAACCAGGAATGGAAAAGTTTAATTTTCCTTTAAAAATTAATTTACAAAAAAACTTCTGAGCAAAAAAGACTAATTTTCAATTAAAAATACGGATTTTCTAAAAAATAGTGTGATTTTTAACCCACAAATACTAATTTTCTACCAAAAGGATGAATTATCGACTGAAATCATGAAATTTTAATCAAGTAGTTTAACTTTCAACCAAGTAGTTGAATTTTCAAACCAAAAATACGAATTTTCAACAAATAAAGACTTTTCAATTGAAAGAAAGTTCATCAAGATTATTGAACTTTTAAGCCAAAAGGCCATTCTTTGTAAGACGGTTGAATTTTCAACCCAAAAATATGAATAAAAACAGAAATGTTAATTTCCAAATATGCAGGTTCAGTTTCAACCTAAAAAGAGGAAATTTGAACCAATAAGATTAGTTTTCTACCAAAAAGGTGAATTAAATTTTTTTTTTAAGATTAATGTTTCACAAACAATTGAAAGTTTACCTCTTTAGCTGAAGAAATTAATTAAAAAAAAAAACGATTTAAAAACAAGTTTAATGAAAGAGATAAGATGAGGAATCTGCAATTGAAATGAGTAATTCTAAAATTCTCAATGAATAATCTAATGATAAATATTTCAATTCTTTCCCAATAAAGAAACGATCGGTTCAACCAAAAAAGACCAAAAAACAGAATAATCTTCAACCAACAAAATTGTATTTTTAACCAAGAAACTATCATATTTCTACAAAAAGTTAAAAAATAGAACTTTTCACTAAAGAAAAATTAATTAAAAAAAAAAATAACAAAATAATATTCACAAAAATCGTTAAGCTTGTAACCAAAGAGACATTCTTTCCCCTTTTTCAATAACGTATCTTATTTTCCGTGTTTTCAAGAAATTCTCCCCTTTTTTCTCGTTTTTTCACGTAAATGTGAACTGAATTTAAAAATAAAACCCATAAAGAAAATCCAACTATTTTTCTTTGAAAGTAAATTTTTTAAATTGAAATGTCTACCATTATATTTTCAGTTCAAAAGTAACCTCTTTGTTTAAAAATTTGACTTTTTGCAATATTAAACTATTTTGATGAAAATTCGCTTCTTTTAGTTAAAAATTAATTTTCTTAGATGAAAATGTATCTGATCTATTTTGTTTATTATTACTATCATTATTATTAAATTTATAGAGATACTTCCAGAATCCAGATAGATGCAGATTGTAGAAGAATTGCATAAACAATAAATCCTCTCATTTAAGTTTTATTTCTTATAAAACACAATCAAGAAATCTGTTTTTAGAAATGACGAAAATAATGATAAGCAATGTTAATTAATGGAGTCTAGAAAATTAAAGTAGTTTTACAATAACAAATGGCATCAATACACTTTCGCCAAGAAGAAAAAATTGGAAAGTTAAACTGTTTAAGTCTTCACGTGCAATTTTCTTTTAACGGTCGACTCGTAAGACGTAATCACTTACCATAAATGGAATAATTTAATCTTTATTTTTTTTGCGATAAATTACTAATTGGGGCTGCATTCCGACTCTAAATTGCGTAAGGTGAAAAGTAAGTATAAGATTCTTGTGTCAGAAAAAACCGATATGACCTACATTTATTCATAGATCATTATTGGAAGAAATATAAATATTTTTATCAGTTCATTAACTGCTAAAAATAAAATTTTAAAATCGTTGAAATCGAATAGAAAATTATACACCTGCTTATTAAAAAAAAATTTATTGTTAATAACTTTAAAAATAAGTATAGCTAAATTTCGGGGAAACATCGTCAAGTGCGAAGTCTGGCGAGTTGTGATTTAAGAGAGAGCCGTATCAAAAGAGAGCCCAGCTAAAAATTCCTGTACATTCTGTACATTCTTGAAAATTAAATAAATTCCAATTTCAAATCTATGAAATTAAAGAACTTTGAACTCCAAATTTTTTGAAATTGAAAGAAAATTTTAATGCGAATCATTAAGATTGAACAATTTAAATTGTAAATTTTAAAAACTGTAGAACTTTGAATCGTAAATCTTTAAGATTGAACAATTTTTAATTTTTTAAATTCACAATTTAAAAATTATGCGAGTTTTTTGCAATTAAAAATGCTGTCATTTGAATGATTTAAATTTAAACGTCGAGCAATTTGGAATATTTAAAACTCAAAACTCTTGACTTTCCATCTTCAAAATCTTCACAGCTCAAAAACTGTTATTTCTACATCTTTAAAAATTAAAGATATTTCAACCGTAAATCTTCAAAATCGAAATGTTTTTAAAAAACGATCCAAATTATACAACTTTAAAATATAATTCTTAAAAATTTAATAATTTGTGATTCCAAATTTTTAAAATTCAAGAATTGTCAATTGTAAATCTTCAAAAGTGCAAAACCTTAAACTGAAAATATTTTAAAACTGAAGAGTATTTAATTTTGAAAATTTACAATCAAAAACTAAAAACTTAATAGAGGTATTATTATTAATAATAATATTATTAGTAATATGTCATATTACACAATAAATATAATTTCATAATTGAATAATATTTTGTAATAATTCCACTCTTTCACATTTTATTTGCCTTGAACAGCGTTCTCTCAAATCACGACGGGCTTATTTTCAATAACTATTTTACATATTTTAATAATTTTATTACAGAAATGGAAAGTTCATATGTAAATTAGTCAAGAACAATAAATTCAGTATTCAGTATTATTTATCTCACAAAAATGAATTCCAACAAAATGTAAAATTTGAAATTATTAATATTAGTTTGCTATTAAAAAATACAAATTTGCAACTTACGAAGATTAATTTTCAATAAAAACTGGATAAGTTACATTATCAGGCAAAACCTTAATTTTAAGCAAACAAGAAAATGAATTTGGAACAAAATAGGTCAATGTTCAAATAAAGAGATTAACCTTAAACCAAAAAAATTAATTTTTAACAAAGTAGTTCAGCTTTTACTCAAGCAGTTAGATTTTTTATTAAAATGATGAATATTTAATTGGAATAGCTCAATTTTTAGCTAGGAACATCAGTTTTCAAATAAATAAAAAAAAATTTTCAGACAAATTAAAAAAATGTTGAAACAAATTTGGGAACTATTAACTCAAAAATAACCAAAATAACCAAGGATGGAAAAAATCAATTTTCAGGCAAAATTAATTCAAACTACTGCAAAAAAGAATTTTTAACGAGATAATCCAATTTTCAACCAAGGAGATGAAATTTTAACCCAAAATACGAATTTTCACTAAAAAAATTGAATTTTCGTCCCGAAAATATGAGTTTTTAAAAAAAGTTAATTTTCACCCAAAAATGGAAAATTTATGTTTCTAGTTAAAAACTAAATTTTAAGCTAACAAAAAAAAGAATTTTCTACAAAAAAGATAAATTTTCAACCAAAGAGATGAAATTTCAACCAAAAAAAATTTTTAAAGTGGTTCAAGTTAATGAAAGTTTAAACAAAAGATTTAAATTTTCAACTAAAAAATATTATTTTTTAACCAAATATTTTAATTTTTAACCTAGAAAAATAAGTTTAAAAATGTAATAGTTGGATGAATTTGATTCTGAACCCAAAAACATGAATTTTCAAACCAAAATTATTATTTTCTATAAAAAAATTAATGTTTAAACAAATTGTTGAATTTTTAGCCAAAACTTTATTTTAACCAAATTAAAAAAAAAAATTTTTAAAATAGGTAAGTTTTCAACCAAAGAGATAAACCTTCAACCAAAAAATTAAATTTGAACCAAACAGTTCAACTAGTTGAATTTTTAATTTTAATGAAGATTATGTAATGGGGCTAGTATATTTTTATTTAAGAAACTAATTTTCAAATTTAAAAAAAATCAATCAAAGAGTTTTAATTTTGAATAAAAATTATGAAACTTCAGCAAAAAATGCTTTTTAATTTAGTGGTTCAACTGTTACCCTAATAGTTGAATTTTTAATTTAAAAAAATTATTTTTTTACAGAAATGGTAATAGTAGCACTTTTATTTAAAAAATTAAGTTTTAGCCAACAGAAAATGAGTTTTCAACAAATTATTGAAACTTTTGACAAAACATTTAAATTTTCCACCATAAAGATGGCCTTTTGACAAAAATTGTGAATTTTCAATCAAATAATAAAATTTACAACTAAAAATATAACTCTTAGGAGGAAACAATTTTTAAAAAAGAAATGGAATAAAAAATATTTTTTTTTATAAATAAAAGGTAATAATTACAAGAAATATCGTTCCTAATGGCAAGGCAAGAAATTCAGTGAAAATTTTTTTCAAGAGGTTCAGTTTTTAAAACTTCAAATTGGATTCTTCACATGAATATTGTATTTTTGCATAATTTTTATATATAACTGTCAAAAAAATTAGAGACAAAGTTCTTAAATGTAGTAATTTTTTTTCGTTTGAAGTTTGTTGTATAGGGGCGAAAGAAGCATATATTTTCCGAAAACCGCATTTGCGGGGCGAAAGAAAAATTAGCGGGGGAAAGTAAAATCAGCGAAGCGAACGTAAAATCAGCGAGGCGAAAGTAAAGTTAGCGGAGCGAAAATAAAATTAGCAGGGTAAAAGTAAAATTAGCAGAGAGAAAGTAAAATTAGTAGGGAGAAAGTAAAATTAGCAGGGCGAAAGTAAAATTTGCAGGGCGAAAGTAAAATTAGCGGGCGAAAGTAAAATTAGCGGGGTGAAAGTAAAATTATCCGGGGAAAGTGAAAATTAGTCGATCAAAATTCGAGGTGCAAAGAAAGCTTTAGAAAAATGCATCGGGCCTGCTTTTCAGGGCCAAAAGGTGGCCACGGTCGCGAGTGGAATAAAATACTATATGTAACACGGGAAGAAAGTAGATTTTTCCCTCTGGTGATTACTATCCTCGCTTCGCTCGAGCAGTAAACGCACCCTAGAGAAAAATTTTCTCGATTGTGCAGTATACCCAACCACTGGAAAAATCTGCTCCTTTCGCCCCTTGTTGCAGAATGTACTATTTGACCATATTCTATCATTATTTCTTGAGTAAATTAGTACATTAACCTTTGCAATTTAAATGTCAATCTATACCTGAAAAAATGTATAAACATTTACAAAAAATCAACATAATTATTTTAAAAATTGAGGACCTTAAAAATTGTTGTTAAATCAATAAAGTCGATTTCACACTCCACAGTCCAAAATATATCCAAAATAATTATTTTTTCAACGAAATAATTTAATTTTAAACAACAAAAGATTTTCAACCAAAAGAAATTAATTTTCATCAAAAGAACTGAGTTTTCAACTTAAATGTCGAATGATTCTGAAACACTTTAAATTCCAAAAAGATGCATATTCAACAAAAATATTTATTTTTAATAAAAAAAAGTGAATTTTCATTCAAATAGTTGAATCTTCAAGCCAAAAAGACCAATTTTCTAGAGGAATTTGCAAAATTTCAAAAAGAAAAATTAAATTTTCAAAAAAGATACAACTTTACTTTCGATCAAGACAGATGATTATTTATCAATAAATATGAGTTTTCAACGAAAAATATATTAGTTGATACTTAAATCTAACAATATTTTGATTTTTAAGCAAAATCAGTTTCTATAAAAAGCGAACGATTTTTCAACAGATACATGAATTTTCAATTAAATAGTCGAATTTTTAGTAAAAAAAAATTAATTTCATCCTCAGAAAAACAAATTTTTAACAAAATAGTTAAATTTTAAACCAACAAGGTTTTTTACTAATATATGAAATGAATCTTCAACAATTAAGTTACTTTCTAACCAAGAAAAATGAATTTTCAAACAAAAAGTTGAACTTTTAAGCAAGAGAGAGGCATATTTAACAAATTATCTAAATTTTTAACCAAATAGTTGAATTTGCTAAGCTAAATGACCAATTTTTCAGAAGACAGTTGAAATTTAGAAAAAAAGTTTATTTTCAGCAATAAAAAAGATGAATTTGCGACAAAACATATAATCGTTGATATTTTAAGGAAAAAAGAATTTAATTTTAAATCAAAAGTAGTTGAGATCAATAAAAAATAATGACATTTCTATAAAATAGTTGAATTCACAGACAAAAAAGATTTTTTACTAAACGAAATGTATTTTCAACAAAAAAGTGAATTTCCAACCAAGCAAGTTGAATTTTGCAGCAAATAGTTTCGCTTTCAAGAAAGGAGACGAACTTTTAATAAGATAGATGAATTTTCAAGCCAAAAAGATAAAATTTTTAGAGAACATAAACATAATAGTTGATATGTCAACCAAGAAGGATTTTAATTTTGCATAAAAAACGGTCGAATTCAATCAAAATCAATTAATTTTTTGCAAAATAGTGGAATTTTTAACCAGAAAAGATTTTCTACTAAGCTAAATTAATTTTTAAATAAAAAATTCATTTTTGACCAAGAAAAATAATTTTTCATGAAATAATTGAACTTTCAAGTAAAAGGTAAGAATATTGAACAAAATAGTAAAATTATTTTTTGAATAGTTGAACTTTGAAGCCAAAAGACGAATTTTTCAGATGGCATTGAATTTTCAATAAAAAATTCATTCACAGTAACGAAAGATGAATTTGCAACAAAAAATACAATCGTTGGTATTGCAAGCAAAAATATTTTTATTTTACATAAAATACGGTTTTATTCAACCACAACAGAAAATATAGAATTTTCCAAACAATCAGATGAATTCTGGAAATTTTGTATTTGGTGCCATTGGCGCAGGGGCTCGAACTTTTCAACCGTTTTTTTTTTATTATTTAAGCTTTTAATTCATACTATTTTGTATAATTATGTGAAACTGAGATAACACAACGCCACTTTTTACACTTAGTTTAAAATCACCATACTATAAAGTAATTGAAGTATGTTATGCAATGTATCAAGTATTAAATACAATGTTTTGCAAACGATAATTTAATATTATATAATTTATAATAAACCTGCTGATATCAGCGAAAGGAGGACGTCCAAATAAAATTATTGAAAAATCCTTAGAGATTTCGGAAGCAATTTAAATAGTAGTCTTTGAAGATATAGCCAAGAATAATAGAATGTTGATAATTTTTTAGTGACAATTGTTTCCTTCGAAAGAATAAAAAATATCATATTTCATTAATTCAATTTACTTCTCAAATATATTATGTTATACTGAATAATATTTAATTTTTTACTTTGAATAAACTAAAAACTTTATTGTTTAAAAAAAATAATTTCAATTTTCAAGCAAAAAGTTAAATTTTAATTCAAGAGAGACGAATTTTTAACAAATTGGTTAAACTTTTAACTGAAAAGTTGATATTTCAAGCAAAAAAAAAAATTTAGAAGAAAATCAATTTTCAACCAAAAATTAATTTTCAGTCAAGAAAGAAGACTTTTCTATCAAAAAATACGAATATTTAGCGATAAATATAATAGGGGATATTTCAGCCAAGTTTTCTTTATTTTGAATCACAAACAATTTAACTCTATCAAAAAGAATGAATTTTCATAAAAATACATGAATTTTTGAAGAAACTAGTTGCACTTTCCGTCGAAAAAATTAATTTTCAAAAAAATAAGAATGTTCACCAACTGTTATTCGGTGATTGTGAATTCTCTGTTGTTAAAACTCCTTTGGCTTTAACGAACACATCCTCATCACGCATCTCGTATTTCGTACTCGATTTTCCCTAAAATTTTAACTTTTCTACATTATGTTTAACACTATTATATCAAATGTATATTATATTTATTTCTGCACCTCGGTCTGGGGCTGTTCGTTCAGATATTACAAAATAATGTACACATTTTATTTTCCAAGATTACTTCAATATTGGCTCCTCATTTTGCAATAATTTTTATTCGAAGCTACCCTGGAAAATCTGTTATTTCATTAAATTCATATCATCATAATTCATAATATGCATTGATATTGAAATATTCTTATTTTTATTGTCTTCTTTTTATCATTAAAAAAAGTGCGCATTCTAAAAAAAAATATTATTACATGGCACATTTTATTGCAACTCGTGTCGTTTCTCAATAAATTTAATTTGTTTATTTTCAACGTTAATTTTTACGATTTAAACTGAAAATAAGTATCCTATCGTTAAGGGATTCTAAACAAATTTTCAGATTAATTTAAGCGAAAAATTTTGTTAAATAAAACCTTATTGTAACTTGTGTCATTTTTCCAAAAAGTTAGTTTTTTATTTTTAATGTGTTTTTATAACAAGAGCTTATAAAAAATCTGTAGTTCTATTTTGGTTCAACAACTGTTATCTTTTAATTTTGTTTCGTCACTTGTTTCGTGTTTTCAAAAATTAAATTATTTTATTTTCAATCTTATTTTTTACGATTA
The DNA here is from genome assembly GCF_010883055.1 of Belonocnema kinseyi. NCBI lineage: Eukaryota > Metazoa > Arthropoda > Insecta > Hymenoptera > Cynipidae > Belonocnema > Belonocnema kinseyi. Next base: position 34,871,346 of record NC_046666.1, on the reverse strand, counting down.
AAAGAAAATCTACTAGTCATATCTAAAAATTATTAGTAATAAATTTCTAGATCCTTTCTGGACTAAAATTTTTGTCTATTATTTTTTTTGTACCTTGTCTCGTTTCTCAAACAAAAGTTTTTTTATTCTTACTGATATTTTTACGATTCACGCAAAAACTACGTGTCCTATCAACAAATTATTATGATGAATTTGCAGCTTTTTTTGGATGAGCAACTTCCGAGGATTCATTTTTTTCATAGCTTGTGTTGTTTGTCCAAAAATTTAATTTGTTATTTTTAATGTTATTTTTCACGATTAAAACAAAAACCACGCAAGTTTTGTTAAATTGTTCTTTTCAAAGCTTGTGTCTTTTGTCAAAAATTTTTATTTTTGATTTGTCATGTTTTTCACGAATAAGATAAAAAACACGCGTCCTGAAAAAATGATTCATAAAATATTTATAGATCTTTCTTGAGTGAATAACTTTTGTCTATCAATTGTTTTTCTTTTCATGTGTCATTTTCCAAAAAATTTAGTGTTTTATTTTTTATTTTATTCTCCAGGAATAAAACAAAAACTACTAAACCTTTTAAAAAATGATTCTAACAAATTTGTAGCTCTTTTTAGGGTGAAAAATTTTTGTCTGTTTGTTTTTTTGCTTAGCTTGTGTTGTTGTGTTGTAGCTATCTTTTAGTTACATAATTTTTATCTTTTTATTTTTCCGTATCTTGCATAATTTGACCAAGAAATAAAATGTTAATCTTTCATTATTTTTTGTGCGATCAAAATTTGAGTTTTAGTTTTATCAAGAAAATTTAAAAAGTCGTTATGATAATGTTGCAGGGCTATAAAAATCAACGTTTTCCTTCTCTGGACTATTTTTCATATCATGCATTCTTCGGCTTAAAATTTTCATTTTCCCTTTATTTTTTGAATTTTGAAAATGCTGTAACTCTGATAATTTTCTTTTTATCGAAAAAAGTCATATGGATAAATCGTTCGACTTTTCGAGCACTATGAATACCCGGACATACAACTTTGAATTTTTTTTAAATGTTGTGAAAATTTTAAAAAATACTCTAACTTTTTGAATTTGCATCCAAAACATCTGGCTAACGAACTTTACCTTCAGTTTCGAACACTAGAAAAGTGTACCAAAAGCCAATTTAATTGATTAATTTTTTCAAAATTTATCAAGTTCACAGACATATAGACTGACAGACAGTTTCGTAAAAACATGTTTAAGAAACTAGTTCAACTTTAAATAGATTGGTTCCTTTTTTAACCAAAAAATTGAATTTGTTGAATTTGCATCCAAAAAATATTTTCTACTGAATGAAGTTAATTTTATTAAAAAAGTTAATTTTCAACCAGAAAGATGAATTCTTAACAAAAAAATTTCATTTTTAATCAAGAGAGATTAATTTTAACCAAATAGTTAAACTTTCAAGCAAAAGAGACGAATTACAACAAATTGTTGTAATTTAAATAAAAAAAGTTCAATTTTATAGTAATAAAATTATTTTTGGAGGAGACAGTTTAATTCCAGCAAAGAAATTCATTTTCAACGAAAATTAATGAATTTTTAATCATTATAGATTATTTTTTTTACCAAAAAATATGAGTATTTCACCTAAAAGAATGAATTTTTGATAAAAAGAAAAAGATTAAGAAAATTGTTGAATTTTTTACCAAAAGAGATGAGTTATTGAAAAAACAGTTGCATTTTTTACAAACTAATTAAATTTTTCACTAAATAGTAGGATTTTAACCAAATAGCAAATTTTTTAATACTTGAAACTTTTTATTTTAAACCTAAACTAAAAATACCAAGAAAATACCAAAAAAGATGACTTTGACAAAATAGTAGTATTTTAAACAAAATAATTAAATTTTGAACCAAAATAATAGAATTTTTAACTAAATACTTGATTTTTTATCCTGCAAACTTGAAGTAAATATATTTACATTTTCAAGAAAATAGTTGATTTTTCAAGCCCCAAAAAATAGTTTTCCAAGAAAAGTTGAATTTTCAACAAAAAGTTATATTTCAACAAAGAAAGATGTATTTTCACTGAAAAAGATGCTTTTTCTAACAAAATAGTTAAGGTAAAAACATGACTATCGAAATAGACGAATTTTCAATAAAGTAATTAAATTTTTAACCGAATACAATAATTTTTATCCTGCAAAGTTCAACTACCAAAATTTACATTTTCACCTCAAAAGAGGTATTTTGAAGTCCCAAAGATGAGTTCTTAAAAGAGAGTTGAATATTTTCAACAATAAAGTTCATTCA
>NC_046666.1:34847510-34868965 GCF_010883055.1 Belonocnema kinseyi | reverse complement strand
CAATCAAGAAGGATGAACTTTCTACCTGAAAAGTTGAATTTTCTAATAAAAAATGAAAAACATTAAAAAAAATATTAGAATTTTCACAAAAATATGACCTTAATAAAATAGTTGAATTTTCAATAAAATAATTAATTTTTCAATAAATTAATTAACTTTTCAATTAAGGAGTAGAATTTTGAACCAAATCAGATGAATTCTGACTTTTCAATAAAAGAGAATTAACTTTAAAACAAAAATAGTTAGAATTTCTTATTGGTTTCTACTATCTCAATTAGAATTGAATTAATTGAAAAATAACAAAAAAATCGATTAAAAATGTTTTATGTATTGAATTCAGTATATTAATTGTTGATTGAAATATAGAAAATTATCGTCAATTACTTAAAAAATAAAACTAGATTCTTTCAGCCAACAAAATGTTTTCAAAATGACCAAAATTTTGTTTGAGCAACAAAAAATTTGTTTTCGCCAATAGCAAAAAATAGTTCTTTTAACCAGTTTTTCAATATAAAAATTACTTAAACGAAATCTAAAAAATTTTTGGCAAATATTTTTAAAAAATTCCTAAAATAGGCTATTATTTACCTTAACCTACCATTAAAAAATTAAATTATAATCTTATCAAATGCGTCTGAAAATCATGCTTGCGCAACAGCGACGTAATTATCAACATGCTGACTTATTTATCTGGCCTTGAACTTTAACTGGTTCACCAATGGTCTGCACTGCATTGATAAACTATAATTAACGAATGGCATATCAAGATTTCAAATGATATAAAAATTGTCATTTTTTCAATAATATTTTTTTTGAATAAGCAAAAGGTTTATAGAAAATAACAATTTTGAGGAGACAAAACAAAAACAATCCTGTTGGGAAAATTTTTATAACATGATGCTAACTATATTCAATTTTTTATCACTTTGAATTTTATGTACATACGTCCTACTTTAATTTGACGATAAAGCATAAAACAAGGTGACCCTCATAATAATTTCCGTATAAATATAAAAATCCGATATTGAGTTACCTTCCTTTCTTTGAAGAGGAAAGAACCTAAAAAATTTTTATTTGGAGAGGTTACCCTTGTACCAAGTGCATAAAGATGTTGACATAAAATATATATAGAATGTAAATATTTACTAGATTTATCATATTCGAGGTGAAATGTAAAAAAAAGGATTTTAAAAAAGGTGACACTGTCCTCAGTCCTTGAAAGAAAAATCATGCTCAACAAACATAATGACGCTATAAAATATGCATTTGCATGTTTTTTTTATACTAAATGAAACATTTAAAATTAAAGAACTGTTTTTTCTCTTCGTTGGAAAATTCTCTACAACCATCAAAATTTACAAAAATAAACAAATAAATTGTAAACTTAGATAAAAAGCTGTCTTGAAACGAAAACATTATTCTCTTCGTTTTGGTTTTGAACAACGCAAATATCCTTTCTACATAAAGAGAATTATTTGGCAGCCAGATCAGGCGAGTTTGCAAAAAAATTGTTGTTTGCTAAAAGATTTATTTTGAGACAATTGAATATGCTTTCAACTTTTAATTTAAAAATAAATCCCATTTTTGTCAAGAAAAATTCTTTTGACACAAAATAAAATTGTTATATAACCCAAGCATCTCATTAATTTATTTATTGAATAATTAAAAGTTCAATCATATGAATAATAGGTATATTTTATTTTTGGTTCCAGGCTAAAATATTAATTTCATCTTCAAAATGAATTAATCTATTCTAGAATTAATGTCGAGAAACAAGTTACAGTAGACATATGCAAATATGTAAATTTCTGATAATAAAAGTTTCCATGCAGCAAAGTATGGCCTTGTCTAGGTTAACCGAAAGTCGATGAACGCATAATAAATTTTTTGTATTAGTCTAAACACTTCAATGCTTTTATTTTTTTTATTTTTTGAAATTTGCATTCAATCTGACGTCAAACAATGCTTAGGAATCTAGTCGGAAAATTTGTGTGTTTTTGCATCGTCACGTATTGAATCAAGAAGAAAAAAAAACGAATATACTCGAAACACGACATGGAATGCTTTTCGTATAATTTATTAAATTGACGACAGTATAGTTAAAAAACATTTTTTCTAGTTTTTCGAAGGATATTTTTGATTAATTGAAGAATTATAATTGTAAACAATATTTTTAAATTGGCATTATGGTCTTTTTTTCAATCTCTTCATGCGTCAATAGTATGTTTAGAATAAATTGCACGTTTTAGATTATTATATCTAAACTGAGATAAATATTCGTGTGATTAGAAAAAAAATTTTACCCGGTATATTTTAAGGTTTAACAAAGAACATTTTTTAAATTGTTTAAATCATTTATCTAGGATACTTTTACAACTTTCACGAATAGCGAAAAATATTTTCTCATATGAACTTAAAATTTTAAATAATACTTCATTTAAAAAGAAATAGAGACAAGTCATTTAAGCGTTGTAATTGTATTGATTAGGACCATACAATAAATAAAAATAATAATTTGCTTGAAGTTCTGAACGTTCAAATGAACTAATTTTTTACTGATGATTTTGTAAACTATAAAAATGATTAAAATGTTTGTTAATTTATATTTGAAATAATATATTTATTAATATATATATTTATTAGTAAAAAAATATTTCGTTCATTCGAACGTTCAGAACTTGAGGTACATAAAATAATAAACTCACTTTTTTATAGATCACGTTTCCAATATAATAAAAGATAATAATTACAAAATTATTAAATTTTGTAAAATTAGAGGTGTAGACTATTTTTTTTTTTTTAATGAAAGCACTGCATTAGAAAAAATTGGAAAATTATTTCAAAATCAGTCGACTTGGTCAATGCGGCACGAGAGCGGATTACGAACTGCCGGGTTTTCCGCCGACCAACTTACAACTCTTTGGTAATTGATATGAAGTAGAAACTTCCCTTCCGCATCAGATTCAACACTTTTACACTATATAAATAAATTCGAAAGACGACTTCCTTTAAACACATGTTTGAGAAAATAAGTGAATTCAGGATACGAGAGGTGGGGCAGAGATCCCCCCACCTTCAAATAAAATCGACTACTTTCAATTGTTACTTTTTTTACATAAATGCAGAATGCAACCTGTGTTTTGCACGTTTTCTCTTCTCAGATATCAACGATTTGTCAGGAAATTCAATCTAAATCCAAATTATTACAAATTTTACTAATAAGAATTGTATTGAATTGTATGCCAAAAATTTGAACCTTTTTAAAAGACATTTAGCACTTTTAGAAGTTTGGAACAAATAACAAATATTTAATAAATTTTCGGAAATGCTTTCAGGTTTTAAAATATTTTCAATCTATTCAAAACTTCTTAAATTCTTAAAAATATTTGTACTCTTTAAATTTGAATCAGTTAAAATTTGTACTAATTTCAATCAGTGGCTCAATTCTAGCTATGAAACAGTTATTTTTTAACTAATGCCTCAGTAACAATTAATAATTTATTAGTAAAAAATAATGACTCATAGCTAGAATTGAGCAACTAACTGAAATTAGTGAACATTTTAACTGATTCAAATTCAAATTCTAAAAATTGTCAAACATCATATAGAATGTAAATAAAATTCCCTAAAATCTTCCAAATTCTCCTGGGAATTTCAAGAAAATTTATATATTCACTTGAAACCTTTTGAAATTCTTTTAAAGCTTCTAAAGTTTTTATTTGAAATCTTTTTAAATAATCTGCATTTTTAAGAACTTTTACAGCTCAAAATTATTTTTTTCAATCTCTTCAAATCTTCTAAATATTTCTTGAATTTAGTCGATTTTATTCAAGATTTTTTTTTATTTGAAAACTCTATATACGTCTTTATATAGTAATTGAAAACTCAAACAATTTATCCCAATAACTTTTTCCGATAAAAGAAAAATTAACAGAGTTATAACATTTTCAAAATAAAAAAAAAATAAAAAAACGAAAATGAACATTTTATGCCAAAAACCGAACGACATGAAAAATTCAAGAAATCGAAATTTACAAGATTATCATAACAACTTTTTAATTTTTCGTTAAAAATTGAAAATTCCAATTTTTATTTAGAAACAAAAAAAGAAAAAATATAAAATTTTATTGTGTGGTAAAACTATACAAGATACGAAAAAATATCAATTTACAGAAATTATGAAACCAGAAAATATCTGTTAATATGTTCTGGATCACTCCGTAAAAAACAACATTAAATTTGAAAAAATTAGATTTTGGGATAAACGAAAAGCTACGAATAAAAATATAATCAAACAAAAGTTGTTGATCCAAAAAGTAAGTACAAATTTGTTATAAGTTATTTTTTGATGAAACGCGTTGTTTTGGTTTTAATCGCAAAAAATTGAAATTAAAAATAAAAAATTATATTTTTGGGCAAGACACAAGCTATGAAAAAAATGATTGGATAAAAGTTGCTCATTCTAAAAAGAGCTACTAATTTGTAATTATTAGCTTTTTTAAACAAGAAATGAGAATAGAATACATTTGACATAACAGTGTTCGTTAAAGCCGAAGGAGCTTTAACAAAAGAGAATTCAGAATTACCAAGTTACAGTTGTCGATGCTTTGACCAGTATTTGCCAGCACGGCGGGCGATTATTATTTACTCATTTTACCAAATTGAAAAATTATTCTTTAAACTCTTCTACTTTTTTCGACATTTAAGAAAATCTTTTTAAATGTTTTAAAATTATTTTTTGAATTTTCCCTTAAAGCTCATTTCTCATAATAAAAAATCGTAAAACTTTTCTTCGTAAATCTTGAGAAAATTTTTTGTTTTAATCCTTTCAAAATTTTCAAACATTCTAATATTTTCAAATTCATTTCAATTTTTCCTAGAAAACTTAAGAATTTTTTTCATTTTCTTGAAAGCTTACAAAATTCTTAAAATATCTTGTAATTTTGTATTATTTTTTAATCATTTAAAAACTTCCAATTATTTCTAAAACTTAATCAAATTTGTTCTAAAATGATGTATTATGGCAAAATTTTTCTTTGAGAACTTTGACACTGTTTCAAAATTTAAGGTAATAATTTAAAATGTTTTATTTTCTTTAAAAATTTTTCTTTTCGAAATAATTAAAAAAACAATCTGCTGCGCTCGCAAATTTGAGCACGCCTAAGGCGCGCGACTGTTGGTTCTCGCGCAAAGCATCAGTAACTGTAATTGGCAATACTGAATTCTCTTTTATTAAATCTCGTCTCGTCAAAAACTAATAATAAAAATGTATAGCTCTTTTTTAAATGAGTAACTTCTGTCTATTCTTTTTCTTCACATCTTGTGTCGTTTGGCCTAAAATATAATTTTTTAAATTTTATTTTTTACAATTAAAACCAAAAGAATGCGTTTCATAACAAAATAATTAATAACAAATTTGTAGATCTTTTTAGGATGAACAACTTTTTTCAATTATATTTTTTCGTAGCTTTTGTCGTTTTTCCAAAAACTTTAATTTGTCAGTTTTAATGTAGTTTTCTTACAAACAAAACAAAAACTACATGTCCCATAAAAAAGTGATTCATAAAAAATGCACAGGTCTTTTCTGGGTGCATAATTTTGGTTAAATTTAAGTCTTTTAAATTTTGTAAATCAATTTTTTTAACTAAAAATTATTATTTAAACAAATTTAAGTAATTCAAGTAATTTAAGTAATTAGTAATTAGCGAGAATGTAATTTTCAATAAAGAGAGCTGAATTTTGAACTAATAAACATAAATTTTGAATAAAATAGTTAAATCCTCAAACCAAAATGACGATCTTTTGACAAGAAGATTAATTTTCGACTCCAAAAGATGAATATCCAAAAGATAGATGACATTTCAACAAAATAGACCAATTTTCCATGAGACATTATAAATTTTTAACGAAAAAGTTCATTTTCTATTAAGTGATTAGTTTTTTAAATCATTAGTATAATTTCGAAACATATAGTTGAATTTTCTACAAAAAAAATGAATTTAAAAAACATCAGTTTTTAACAAAAAATGGAAGAGTTACACTTTCAGATTAAAAAATGAATTTTTAACAGAAAAAATAATTTTGCAACTGGTTGAACTCAACTAAAAAACACGAATTTTCACCAAAATAGTAGGATCCTGAAACCAAAATGACGATTTTTCAAACAAGCGAATTAATTTCTACTCAAAAAGACGAATTTTTTTACAAAATACATGAATTTCCCATTAAAAAAATGGAATTTTTTATCAGGAATTATAGATTTTCAGTGAAAAAGTTCATTTTTTATTAAGCTGTTATTTTTTTAAATCATAATTTTAATTTTTAAACAAACTGTTGGGTTTTCCAACAAGTAAATGAATAAAAAAACACATACGTTTTCAACCAAAAATGGAATAACTAAACAACTAAACAAAACAAAAAACAATTTTCTACAGCTTAAAAGATAAATTTGTTAAAAAGATTTTTATCTTTATACCCCAAAAGATGACTTTGAAACAAAATGCATACATTTTCTATCAGTTTGATTGAATTAAACAATATGAATTTATAACAAAAAAGTTAAAAAATATATAAAAAATAGAAATAAAATAAGAAAAATAAAAAATAGAAATAAAATAGGTAATAATTTATAACAAAAACAGTCAAAAAGATAATTAGAAAGAAAATAATATTACCTTCAAAAAGACGAATTTTCAATAAAATGCATTAATTCTCTACCTAAAACAAAATAATTGAATTCTCTATTGAAATAGTTAAATTTTCAACCAAATGGTTAAATTTAAAAAAAAAGTTTAAAAAAAGTGGAATAGTTAAATTTTTTAGTTTGAAAAATTGGTTTAAAAAAATGAATTTTTGGCCAGTAAAATTAGGTACATGCTGAAGGGGAATTTTCAACCAAATAAATAAATTTTCCATAAAACAATTGAATTTCCAACGCATACTAAATACATGAATTTTCTACCAAAATAGTTAAGTTTTCGAAAAATGTTATTTTTTGCGATTAAAACTTGAAATATGTATTCTAGCGTAAGGCGGTTCTAAGCAAATTTGTAGATATAATTTGAAATATAAATTTTGTTAAATGGAATTTTATTGTAGCTTGTGTTCTTTTTCCAAAAAGTTAATTTTTTTATTTCTAATATAGTTTTATCATAAAAGTTTATAACAAATTTGTAGCTGTTTTTTTGTTCAAAAACTTTTGCCTTTTCATTTGTTTCTTCTGTTCTGTCGTTTTTCTAAAAATTTAATTAATTATTTTTGATCTTATTTTTTACGTCTAAAAGACAATCTACTCACTTTATCTCGAAATGGTTAAGAAGGAATTTGATAGATCTTTTGTTGGTAAACAACTTTTGAATTTTTATGATTGTTTTTCGTACCTTGTGTCGTTTTTCAAAAAATTTAATTTTTCTACTTAGAACGTTATTTTTGAAGTTTAAAACAAAAACTACGCCTCCTATCCATGAAATCAATTTTTAATTTCATAACTTTTATTATTATACGGGTTCACATGTGTGCCTTTTCACGGTGCATGTTAAATAATTGTGTAACTTAAACATTTAAAACTCAAACTAAAATGATTTCAAAACGTTTTTAAATATTTCACAAACATTACGATGCAAAAAAAAATGTTTATGGTTCTGACAAATTACCGTTTACGCGCTCGATCATCCGCAAAATGACGTAAAAATATACTTCAGGGGCAAAATTAGTCAACAAAATCTTCGAAAATCACAATGTCATATTCAGCTAAAGACATTAATTTTTAAAAAACAGAAGAAGGACTGAATTTGATTGAAAATCAAGTTTTTATCATTGTAAAATTGGTAATGCTTTTCTTCATTCTTATTGCATACATAGTGCATATATTTTCTGATAAAAATAAAATTGTTTAAAATGGTTTAATGGTTTTAATTTTGATAATATTTTTGAGATTTTGGAAAATTTTATTTTTATAAGAAGAATAGATTTATATCTTTAGATTTTTTATAAAAAAATTTTATTTAATAACAAAGTTTTTTTTAACTTTTCAGAATTTCCATTTAATAGAAGATTTTCAGATTGATCAAAAAAGGTCTTATGTCTGTTCGAAAACTATTTAGAAATAATTTCTAGTGGTCGCAAATGATTTAAGTAAATTTTGTAATTCCCTTAACTTTACAAAGTATCACAGCAATGAGTTATCAGAAAACAAATCTTGCAAAGCATAGTAGGAAGTAGTCATTGGAAAGACACCCTTTGTTGATTCTGTAAACAACTTGAGACTATTCGCTGAAAAATAGTCACAATCTTAATTTGTTATTAAAATTGTGTAAATAATTAAGAATTATTGTAAATTTCCAAAATTTTGTAGAAACGATTTATGTGCAAAAAATATTCTTTGTTAGTTCTGTAAAAAAATTGAATGTATTCATTGAAAAAAAGCTAAACTCTTAATTTGTTTAAAGATTTAACAATTATTATAAATTTGCCAAGTAACATAGGAAAGAGTTATTGGAAAGATATTCTTTCTTGATTTTGTAAACAACTAGAGCTGTAGAAAAGAGTAAACAAATGAAGCTTGCTCGGTGAAACATAATCAACTTCTGAATTTGTTTTTGAAAATTCTTTAAATAATAATTAGTTTTGGAGAATTTTCAAGGCGACATAGAAAAGAGTCATCGGAAAGATATTCTAGGTTAATTATTTTTTTTAAATTTGAGCACAATAATTGAAAATAGCCAAACTCTCAATTTGTTTACATAATTAACAATTATTGTAAATTTGCAAACTGTAATAGAAAAGAGTTATTAGAAAGATATTCTTCGTTGATTCTGTAAACGACTCGAGCCATAGAAAAGAATCATCGCAAAAATATTCTTTGTTAGTTCTTTTAAAAAAAATTTAGTCTAATCAAACAAATGAAGTCTATTTGAGCTTAGGAATTTACAAAACATGATAGCAGAGAGTAATTAAAAAGATATTCCAAGTTGATTACGCAAAAAAATTAAGCCTGCTCGTTGAAAGATAACGATAGAAAAAAGTCATCGAAAAGATATTCTTAGTTAATTATTTAAAAAAATTGAGCGCATTCATTGAAAAATAGCCAAACTATGATTTTTTAAAATAATAATAATTATTATTCTGGGTTATGACCGTAACAGTCCCTGATGCTTTGGTGATCCTGTTGCAGCAACTGCCTGTGTATCCTTTCCGCACAGACGACAGAAGGTTCAAGCCCTATATTATGTCTGGGATTCCGGACGTTTCCGTGTCCTACAAACTTTTCTGTTAGGACTTTTACTTTGTTCCTCCCGATCTTGAGTAATTCTTTCGCTCCGTTAGAATTTAGTTTTGAGTCCAAGGGTTTTTTAGTCTATCTACAACTAAAGACCAAATCCCGGTCATTTTGATGGTCGTCGGTCAGACAACTATCAATATCTTCAGTGACGAACCTACTGGAAATGCCTACAGCTGGCTTGGGTCCAGTAAAATTTTCTTTTGCTGCTAGTTTTGCTAGCCTATCCGATATCTCGTTGTCCTTGATGTCGTTGTGTCCAGGGATCTAAAGCAAAGTGACTCGGTTGTATGCCGTTAGCTCATTCAAAGCCTCAAAGCAGTCCCAAACTAGTAGCGAAGTAGTCGTTCCATTCCGGGCTATTATAGCAGCGCTGCTGTCGGAGCAGGTACAAATGTTTCTTTTATTGCCATACTCATTTGCCTTGTAAGTGCATTGGAGCATAGCCATAATCTCAGATTGTAGAACTGTGGTGTAGGACCCTATCGCGGTTGTTAAGCCCATTCCATGCCTTCTTCGATATACACCGGTTTCTGCATTCTCCTTGTTCCTGGAACAATCTGTAAACCAGTTGTCTCCATCACAGGGCAGGTGTGCCCCACCGCTAACCCATTTCTCTTTCGTGGATAGGCTAACTCGATACTTTTTGTCGAAGAGATAGCGGCGAGTGGACATTTTATCCCTGATCATGCTGAGAGTTGGCTTCCTCACAATGTCGATTGGTTTTCACACTGCCTACGAAATTCTACTATCGTTTAATTTTCGGGTTTTCTATAACGTACTGAATTGCGCCCCAAATGCGCTCAAATGTGCCACCGATAAAAATTTTGCGCCACAAAATTGTAGGAGTTATATCAGGTGTTTTGCGGAGGTGCTAGCATCACGCTATCTCCCACATTTGAAAAATCAAAATTTAAATCACATGATCTTGAAGATCTTCAAATGCGCTCATATGCGCCATAAAGAAAAAATGTTGCGCCACATTGATAACCGAGTTATCAATGTGACTTCCAATGCGCTCAAATGCGCTCAAATGCGCCACCATTAAAAAGTTTTGCGCTAGTTAATTAACAAAGATATATTGGGGAGGGGCAGTGTAACGCAGATGGTAAATCTTTATCAGTGATGTGCAATATAAAGTTGCGGACATGGATTCATTCGTCTTCGAATGCACTCATATGTGCCATAAAATTTTGTTAGAAAATTTTGAAAATTGCCCAATATATGGAGGTAACCAAATTTTACGAATGATGACCACTTTCAAAATAAACAAAAAACCATAATCGACCACCTCAATACTACTTGTCACCTATCCACTATCCAATAATGTCTTCAAATAACTTAAAGAGCAATATAAAAATCTATAATGTTCTCTTCGGATAGTTTTTCAAATGCGCTCATATGCGCCACTTTTAGAATTAACGAAAAACCATAATCAACCCCCTCATTGCCACTTATTTCTGACCTACTATCCAATGTTATCTCCATATAACCTAAATTGCACTATACAATTTTATGAAGAGTTTTTCGTATAGAATTTCGAATGCGCTTATATGCGCCACTTTCGAAATTAACAAAAAACCATAACCAACCTTTCATTAACACTTGTTACGATCTACGATCCGATGATATCTCCAAATAACTTAAATTGCAACATAAAAATTAATCATGATCTCTTCATATAGTAGTGCTTAATTAAGTAACTTTCTAAATAATTATGCATTCAAATTATTATTAAATAAAAATAGAGATTTGCGATTTTCTTGTGATGTCTGTTGTCACTCATGAAAGTTTGTCTTAAATTTAAGGTTCAGCGGGTTTTCATTTGTCTTGAAAAGAGTCTTGACAGAAAACATGATTTATTCACGAAAAACTTCTTCTAATCAACCAGCCAAATAATTTTTTTTGTTGTGAAAAAGCACGAAGGAATAGTAAGGAGTTGTATCACCCTACAGATGAGTGTTTATTTTTAATATTGTTATCAACAATAACGAGATAGAAAAAGATAATCTCTTCCGATGGAAAACGTTAAATTGTTTCATTTGTTTATAATATTGTTATTAACAATAAAAATATTTGAAATTTATATTTTTCTGCAGCTATTTATTATAATTTAGAATTAATTTCAAAGTTCGGTGATAAGAAAAACATCTTTGAAAAAAATAAAATAACACAATTTGTTTATTAAAATATTTACAATAGTGCAAATTGTTAACTAATGGTTATTTTTCATTCATAATACTACTTCTACGAGATATTTAGGTATTTTTAATCAAGATAAAGTTTTTATGTAGTGGTTGAGCACCGTATGAAAATAATTGTTTAGATTAATTGTCCATAACAATTAACCTAAATCTTAAAACTAATATTAGTGTTCCTGAAGTATATCTGCAATAATTCTGATAGATAGCGACTTCTTTTGAGTCTTTGCATCAGAAAGAAAAATAAGATTCGTAAAATGTCTAATTTAGACGTTCTATTTGTTTAAATAAAAAGTTCACAGAGTGAAATAAAAAAAAAACCGGGCCTAATGAAATTCTGCAGTATTTGATTCTGAGCATTAAAAAAACATTAAAATTGGTCAAGAATCTTAGTCTATAGTGAATTATGAACAGTAAATTCCCGATTCCTCTCCCTGAACGCCGGACAATTTTAGAGTGCCGAGAATACCATCCGGATTTCGAGAAAGCAACTTTCCCAGTCTAGCCGCCTCTGCTCCTTTTTCGATGCCTGTGCAAAGGTTGGTCCAGCTTTATTGCTTTGCCCTACGATTTGCACTCCTATATACATCCCTCATCGTCGTGAATCAGGTCCATAGGTCCTCTATTTTGCTAGTACTGGTATGTCTGAACCTCTCTCTGGTTTCCTTGCGAAGCTCTTCGAGATTCCCATTCCATCAGTGTGTGTCCCCAGCCTTTCAGACTCTTGTAGATCGATAATTACTTTCACAGGTAGATTTGATGGCTTCCGTGAAAATCTCGGCCGCCATAATCAGGGTGTCCAAGTCTCTCATTGACCTGGACACCTCTGAGAGTGCACTTCTTAGTTCCATGGAAAACTAATCCCAGTCCGTTCTTCTTGGGTTTCTGGTCCATTTAGAGCTCTTGGGTGCAATCGATTCCAACTCTAACTCTATCTGTGCTCGATCTGAGAGAGTGGGTTCATCTGAGACTCTCCACTTCTTGATGTTATCTCTGAAACTACAGGTGCAGAAAGTGATGTCAATGACTTCCTTCTTGACCGAGTTAAGAATCTTCGGGGTGAACCCCGTATTAAGAATATCGAAATCAGTGGTGACTATGTATTAAAGTAGATTATTACCTCTTGAGTTGATGTTCGTCCTGCCTCACAAATTATGATGGGAGTTAGCATCGCTCCCCAGAAAAAGAGGGAGAACCCTTACCTTTAAGAATTCCCCCAGTGTACGTACCTCCGCTGGTGGCTTGGTATCGCTGTCATAGGGAAAGTAAGCCGATCCCATAACTAGCCTTCCCATTCCTTTAAGATCCGTGGCTATCACCATCAGGTCTCTCGAACATAGCTCAAGCAGCGAAAACACGTTGACTCCCTTCGCCAGTATTCAAGCCCTTAGATTGGACTTCTTGTGGACCATGTAATAAAAACCAGCCCCTCCTAAAATCCTAATGGCATCTTGAACCAACCGCAGTTCTTGTATTAGAGAGATACCTATGTGCCTCGCAGCCATGCCTCTCTGCAAAACTGCAGAGGCGCATGTTCTGTGATGCAAGTTAATTTGGGTAATTGTTAGACCGGAGGTCTTTTCTTGATCTTCATGTACCGCGACAGGCTCCTTCTGTCCCTGGAAGACAATTTTTAACAATAATCAAATTAATCTTTTAAGTTTATTCTTAAACAATAAGTTGATATGTCCAAAGTTATAGAAGAGCCTGTTGTTGAGGACCACAAGAGCTCTCGTCTGAGACTCAGGCATTTGCACAACTAGGAGATGCTTGATTCCTGCTGCTGTGTCCTCTTCCTGAGGCCTATCCTGCCTCACGATCCACCAGGACGCTGTCTTGAGTGAAAAGTTGATTCCCTCCAACCGCTGGAGGACTACAGACGGGTCTCCCAGTTTACCCAGGAACCACCTGTAGCCCTCTACATCTTTTGGAGCAACTCAACTCCAACCACCTTAAGAGATGCACCTTCACAAGCTTTAGCGGGAGGGTCGACTGCGACAAATATTAAGACCCCTCCCTTACAGAAGGAAGTCTTGATTTTTGGAACCGTTGATACGTTTCTCCTCTATGGTGTACTCATTGACCGCTCCCATTTCCATAGCCTCATTCAAAGGGAACGTCAATCCCTCAGCTTACGGAAAAACTAGGGGCACAGCCGTTACCTGAGTTCGGCTTGCTGGAGAGACAGATTGGGAAGAAGGGGTTATGTTGAACCCATTAGGGACCAACCTCTCTCCCCCTTCCGCTACCTCCCTTTCTCCTTCTTCTTTCAGTTTTGACTATGCGTGTTCCATTTTATTCCCACGAGTAGCTAATGACATAAAAGGTCCGCCCCTGCAGAGCCCCGCATGCGAGAGTAAAACAAATTACTCGGGAGGTCGTTCGGTGTTCCCGAGAGGCCGTTAGCACACCTTCGTAAACCCCAGACGCCACAGTGCCACTGTCACGATCACTCTACACCCATGGCTTAGGGGGTGGTCAGAGAAAAGTGGGAAGAATGGGATAAACGCTGGAAGGAGGAGAAAGACAAGGTTTGGGGTTAGATAGAGAGCATTGAGAATAGACAAAGAGAGGTTGACGAACAGAGATCTACAGAAATAAAACAGTTGGAAGAACGGATATGCAGTCTAGAAATTAGGAATGAGCATATGGGGGAAAACAGAGAATGAAGAAATAATTAAAGGGAATGAAGAGAACGTCCAAAGTGAGAATGAAAGATTGAAGCAAAAAGTCAGTGAGATTGAAAGAAGATTAGAAAGGGAAGGAAGGAATGTTTGTAGTGAAAGTGGGAAGTGAGGAGGAGAAAAAGAAAATTATGGGGGGAAAAAAATTATTGAGAGGGAGGAGGAAAAGAATTAAAGAAGATCTGACATAAAGGGAGAGGAAAAGGAGATGGCAAATAGAACAGAGGGCTTGGGTAGAGAGGAAAAACGGCCATATGTTGTGGATAGGGAGAGACAGGTTATGGATAAATAGGAAGGAATCGTGCTGGGATGAAGAAGTAACAGAATTAAGAAAAAAGGAAAAAGTCTTGAGAAAGGTAAGGGGAAGGGCGACGAAAAAGAGTCTAGAAATAAATCAGAAGGGTTTCCAAACGGCAAAGGGGAAACAAAGTGAAGAGGAAAGAAGAGGGAAGGGAAGAGAGAAACGAGAAAATAGCTTTCTGGAATGTGTCAAGTTTAAAGAACAAGAATAAAGGATCTTGGGAGGAGTTAGAAAAGTGGGATGTGATTATGATGAGTGAAACTTGGGCAGATAAGAAGGACTGGAAGGATATGAAAAAGCTGTTACCGAAAGGTTATGTGTGGACAATGCAAGAAGCAAGAAAAGAACACGTTAAAGGAAGAGGGATGAGCGGCATGGTGTCAGGGGTGAAAAAATAATTAGCAGTAAAAGGGAGAAAATATGGGGAGATGGAGGAAAAAAGGAACAATGGTAAGAAAAATTACAATTGGGAAAGTAGAAATAGCGGTGGTGTGTGTATACAAAAGAAGAGGGGAAGAGGAAGGCTGGAAAGTAATAAGGACGTGGATGGAGGGAAAGAAGAAAGAATTGGTTTTAATAGGAGGGGACTTAAATGCGTGGACTGGCGAACAAGGGGGATGTAATGGGATGAAGAAAAGGTGGCATATATAAGGAACTCCAAACATAGAGAGACGGGCAGTGAGCGGAAGAAGTTATTAGACATGATAGGACAAACAGGATGGTTTATATGCAATGGCAATATGAAAGGAGATGAGGAAGGGGAGATCACATTCATAGGAAAGGGAGAAACAGTAATAGACTACATCTTGGCTGAAGAAAGAATGCGGCATATGATAGGGAGTATGAAGGTAGTAAATGAGATCGGGCCCGAGCACTTCCCGGTCATAGCTACACTAAAAAGAGCCGTTAGTAAGCGCGGCAGAGGGAGAAAGGAAAAAGGGTGCGAAAGAAACACGAAAATGGGAGTCTGGGGGGGGGGTGGATAAATTAAAAGAGTTTAAACAAAAGATGGAAAAGGAGAAGATTAGGTATGAAAAAGAGGAGGAAATAGACTCGTTAATTGAAAGGTTGAAGGGGTCTATTAAAAAGGTAAAGGATGAGCTGGGTACTAATAAAGAAAGAGTAGGGGGAAAGAAAGGCTGGTGGGACGAGGAATTCTGGGAGAGTAAAGAGAGAATAAAAGAGTGTGTGAGCAAATGGAGAAAAGGGGAAATGGAGAAGGAGGAGTATAACAGGAGGAAAAAAGAACATGAGAAGATGCTCGAAAGAAAAAGACAAAGGGGAAAGGAAGAGTATAGAGAAGAAGTAGAAAAAGCGATCAAAGAAGGTAGGGTGTGGGATATAAATAGTGATAGAGGGGAAAGGAAGGGCGTTAAGGAAGAAATAGAAATGGAGGAATGGGCGGATTTTTTTAAGGGTCTATTGGGGGGAGAGCCAAATAAGATCAAAGGGGAAAAGCTTAGGATAGTGCAAGGACAAATGGAGGAAGAGAACGAGATAACAAGAAAAGATGTGAATGAGGCAATAAATAGGTTAAAAAGAAACAAGGCAACAGGAGAAGGTGGGATGGAGAACAAAGCGATGAAGTATGGAGGAGAAGGGATTAGGGATGGGATGTAGAAGATCTGCAACAAGGTCTGGAAAGGGGAAGGTTGGCCGGAAGAGTGGACGACGGGACTGGTGGTACCGCTTCTCAAGAAAGAGAAAGGAAAGAAGGTAGAGGAATACAGAGGGATCACTCTCATGTCTGTCGGCTATAAAATATATGCAGAAATATTAAGAAAAAGGTTCGAGAGTCAGGTAGAACAAAAAGAAAGTATCCCACATAATCAGACGGGACTTAGAAAAGGAATGGGAACTATAGACAACATCTACGTACTTAACTGTTCAGTTAACAGAAATTTGGGGAGCTATGGCAGGCAATGAAAGAGAGGAGTGTAGAGGAAAAGTTAGTGGAGAGGATAAAGGAAATTTTTATTGAAACCAGGATTAGGGTGAAAATAGGATAGAAAAAGGGCAGGTTTTCTGGACAGGTTGAGCTCTACGCCAAGGGTGCCCGTTGAGTGCACTACTACTTAATATCCTACTGGCAGACTTAGAAGAAAAGCTAAAGGAGAAAGGGAAAGGAGGAACGGTTTTTGGGTAATAGCAAACTATACACTCTAGCATATGCGGACGATGTAGTTCTATTAGCAGACGATGAGAAGGGGATGAACCTAATATAACGGTGATGTGTCTCAGAAATAGAAAGAGCAAAATAAATTACGTTTGGAATATGAACGGGCAAAAAGTGGAAATTGTGGAGGAGTTCTGTTACCTAGGTTTTCGGTTTGAGGCAGAAGGAGGAAACGAGCTGCAGGTGAGGAAAAGAATTCAATGTGCGAGTAAAGTAAGGGGCCAAGTATGGGGTATAGGAAAGAGAAGTTTCAAGAAAGATTGGAGAATGAGGGTCTGGTTGTTTGATGCGTTGGTGTAGGCGGTGTTGTGTTATGGTGTGGAGATCTGGGGATGGAAGGAACATAGGAAAGTAGAGAGCATGCATGAGCGATTTCTGAAGTGGGTATTGGGGGTTAGCTGGAGTTGCCCAGGGTATATGTTAAAAGAAGAGTTAGGGAGAGAAAATATGGTTACGAAACAAGTTAAGAGAGCCTGGAGGTTTGAAGAGAAGCTAAAAAGGGGAGAGGGAAGTAGAATTGCACAAGTATGTTTCGGCGAAATTCGGCACAATGAAGCGAGAGGTCATTTGGGAAATTCAAAATTGGAGGAAGAAAGGAGAAAAATGAGAAGGGTGTGTAATATTCAAGAAGGGGTAATGGAGTGGCAGGACAGAGTTAGAGCTATTAGTTAAACAAGGAGAAGAGAGATGGACAAAGATTATAGATTCGAGGTACAATAGATGGTATATGATGGTCAAAGGGTTGTCGGAACCAGAATATCTGCAAAAAATAAAAAAGAAAGAAAAACGGAGTAGGGTTGTACGTTTCAGAATGGGAGAAGAGTGAGAGCATGCAGATATTGGATGGATGAAGAATAGAATTTATGCAGAGTATGTGGATACGAAATTGAGTCATGGGCACATGTATTAGAGAGATGTATAGGAGAGGAAGAGGGACAGTTGAGTGTGGATGAGTGTGTAAGATGGATCTTAGGTGGTAGTGCACAGGGAATGATGTGGATGAAGAAATTGGAAGAAATAAGAGAAAGCAAGGGATTAGAGCAGAACCAAACGGGTGATCCTGGAAAGAGACAGCAGAAAGCGAAAATTGTTTTCAATATCGTGGAAAATGCAATTTTTTATGGTAAAAGGAAACGGAAGCCCTGGAAGCTCGCTCATTTTAAGAATTAATGTCACTACTGTTACTATTGTTTATCCTACGTAATGCGAAAGAGTAGGAACATTTAGTAGTTTAGTATGTAGTTTAGTAAGTAGTTTAGTATTATATAAGTAGTAGTTAAGTTAGGCTAAGGATGGAATTATAAATATTTGTACAGGGAGCGGAGGCCCTTAAACCCGTAAAAGGGAGAGATTAAATACATACCAACTGTTAAATTTGTCTTTAAAAATGGATATTTTTAATCGCAAATTTATGTTTTTTGGGTAAAAATTAATTTTTAAAATAAAATTTCATTTTTTTTTAACGAATCTTCATAGTTGAAATTTCATCCTTTTTGGTTTGTCAAAAATTTAATTATTTCATCGTAAAGCAACTTTTTTGTTAAAAATGCCAAAGTTTTGTGGAAAATTCGTCTTTTCGGTTTGCAAATTTCAACCAGAGATAAAGTTTCAACTGAAATGAAGAATCTTCAAACAAAGCAATGACTTTTTAACAGAATAGTTGCATTTTTTACAAATAAGACTAATTTTTAAACAAAAGAGATGAATTTTCCTACCAAAAAGAAAAATTTTCAAATAAATAGTTGCATTCTTTAACCAAAAAGAGTAGTTTTTAATCAAAAAATATAAATTTTCTAAAAAAAATACGAATTTTAAACAGAATAAATAAATGTGTCACCAACAATGAAATATTTATAATTTTTATTTCAAAAATTAATTTTTTAATCAAGGGTAATTTTTATTATAACAGTTCTAACAATGATAATAATTTTATTATAATAATAAATAATCAATATTTTAAAAAAAATACTGACGAATCTTTAGCTGGAATAGCTAAATTTTTGGTTCAAAAATAAATTCTTAACCAAAAAAGAAAGATTTTTCACCAAATTAAAATAGTTCATTTTTCAAACAAAGCAGTCAAATATTCAACAAAAAAAACGACTTTACAAAGTTTTTAAATTTCCTACAAAGCAGTTTAATTTTCCAACCAAATAGTTACATTTTCAACTAAAAAAATAAATTTACAATCGAAAATGGAATAGTTAAATTTGTAAATAAAAAAATTTTTTTCAACAAAAAAGGATCTTAGAAAGATAAATTTACAATGGATTAATGAAATAGACCAATATTTAGATAGAAAAATTAAACTTCGATCAAAGAAAAAAGAACAAAACAGTTAAATTTTTACCAAAATAGTTTGATTTTCAACTTAATAAATAAATTTGCCAGCAAGAAGATTGATTTAGTACTAAAAAAACGAATTTTCCATAAACTGCACGAATTTTCAACAAGTTGAATTTTCCAGAAAGTAGTTCAGTTTTCAAGCACGCATTTTCATTTTCTTCTTAAAAGAAAAACTAAATTTTAACCAAATCTAAGAATTTTCAACTGAGATAGACAAATTCTCGCCAGAAAAGAATGAATTAAGTTATTAGCCAATAAATTAATTTGGAATAAAAACAATTCATTTTCAACAAAAGAGTTTCATTTTGAACCAATCCATTTTTAACTAAAATCATGAATGTTCTACCAGAACAATAAGTTTGTAACCAAGTAGTTCAATTTTTAACCAAGTAGTTCAATTTTCAAGAAAGAAAGTGTTTTCAACAATATTAGTTTAGTTTTAAATCAAAGAAATGCATTTTCTACCGAAATAGCTTAATTTAGATCAAAAAACGCCAATTTGCAACAAACAAGTCAAATTTCAACAACAGAAATGGCTGCTTAACAAAATTAATTCTCTAGAAAGAAGATTAATTTTTTATTGAGTAATTGAATTTACAACTAAAAAAGAAAAATATTAATTTAAAATGTTAATTTATGACAATATTTTTTCTTTCGACCAAAATAATTAAATTTTAACAAAAGAGATTATTTTTCAACCAAATTATTGAATTTTCTTCCCGAAAACATATCTGACAAAAAGTTAATTTTTTAACAAATTTGGACTTTCTGTCAAAATACTTAAATCTTTAACAAAATACACAAATTTTCAAACAAATGGTTCAATTTTTATACCGAACATATTAATTTTCAACAAAAAAAGTTAATTTCCAACCAAGTAGTAGTTGAATTGTTTACCATTTTCAAATGAAAAAGATGAATTTTCAACAAATAACAAATTTCAAAGGAAACGGTTAAATTTTCAACAAAAGATAATTTTTTTCAGAATTTGGTTTGCCAAACAAACGAATTTCACAACCAAAATCAACATTTTACAACAAAAAAGAGTTGTATTTTCAACAAAAAAGTTCGTTATTTTTCAACCATCTTGTTAAATTTTCTACAAAAACAATTGAATTCACATTTGAATTCAACCTATAAAAAGGAATTTTTAACAAAATAGCTGAATTCTCAGCCAAACCAAGAATATTTTCCGGAAAAATAGTGTAATTTTCCGCCAGCAAAAATTAGATTTGTTTACAAAAACAGATAAATTTTGAAACGAAGAAACCGATTTTTTAACCAGTATTGAAAAAAATATCCACTTATTTATTGTTGAATTTTTAAACTAAAAAGACGAATTTTCTACGAAACAGTTGTGTTTGCAAATCGAAAATACACTTTTTCACACAAAAATGTGAGTGTTCAACAAAATAAAATATTTGAAATTTTAACAACGCGATTGAATTTTCAACCAAAATAGATGAATTCTCCTAGAAAAATATAATACTTGATATATTTTCAATCCAAAAAGACTTGAATTTGAAATCAAGCACAGTTCCTTAAAATCATTAATAATTTTAATTTTTTGAATCTCTTGAAAATTCCTTAGAATCCTTGGAAATGCCCTAAAATATTTCAAATCTTTTAACATGTCCTAAAATCTTTAAAATCGCTTGTAATCTATCAAAATTCTTTGAAACTCTTCAAATTTTTTTTTAATGTTCAAAAATCTTTTTAAACCTTTGAAATCCTTCGAATTTCTCAGTTCTTGTTAATTAAATTCTTTGAAATACACTAAAATATAATAAAATCCTTGACCTTCCTTAAAATCTCTTCTAAAAATTTGAAGGCCTATGAAATCCTTTCAGATCCTGGGAAATTTATTAAGACATTTAATCAAGAATTACTGAAATCCTCGGAAATATTATAAAATCCCTTAAAAATCTCTTGAAATATTTGTAAATCTGTAAAATCCTCTGAAATCCTTTGGAATCTTTTCATTATCCTGAAACTATATAAATCCTATAAAATCCTTTCAACTCCTTCTCAATTTAAGTTTGTTCTTTAAAATGGCATATTAATCGAAATATTTAAAATTAGTGAGAAAAAAGATTCTTTATAGTGTACCTGAAATTATTCTATCATTTTTCTGTAACACTGATTATAGGTTTATCAGATTAAATATAGGTATAATTATTTTAAGGTGTCAATGAATGATCTGACGAACTTTTTTATCATAAAGTGTCTAAATACGTCTTCGATGTTAAGCAATATTTGTTATAATATGATAAGCATGATCTGTTTATCAGTACGTGTGTGTTGCCAAAATTGTTTTTATCACATGCACCTAACTCATGACTTTGTGAGAGATGAGAGATGCTCCTCTATCTACGAGTATTAACACCTAAAATGGTGAAAATCATTTTGGAACATTCTTTAGGGATTGTGCATAAATTACGTTACCACAAAAAGCGTACGGTTGGTAACA
>NC_046666.1:34845410-34847500 GCF_010883055.1 Belonocnema kinseyi | reverse complement strand
CGTATATTAAATTAGCATTTGAGAATTTATAGAAATTTTTATTCTAAATGTACATATGGTAACGTTTTTAATACGTATCCGGATGCTGAATGTTTTAGTGGAAAATTAATTTTTTGCTTAAAAATTCTTCTTTTTGGTTAAAAATTTAACAACTATGTTTTAAAGTTAAACTACTTTCTTGAAAATAAAAAAAAATGGTTTCCTTCTTTCTTAAAAATTAAACGTTTTGGTTGAGAATTTTCTAATTTGATTTAAAATTCGCCTTTTTTGGTAGTAAATTAACCTTTTTGTTTGAAATTTTATATTTTTAGTTAAACATTAAACTTTTTGTTTGAGGATTCTTGATTTTTATTGAAAATTGGTTTTTTTCAGTAGAAAATTTGTCTTTTTGCTTAAAAATTGGTATTTTTGGATAAAAATTTAATAACTAGGTTTTTAAATTTGAATTACTTTCTTACAAAACTAAACGAAAATTTCCTTCTTTCTTGAAAATTAAACTTTTTCGTTGAGAATTTTTTACGTTTACTAAAAATTCGGTTTTTAGTAGTATATTGATCTTTTTGTTTAAAATTGGTTTAAATGCAAAAAAATTATTTTATTCTTAAAAATTAAACTTTTCGGTTGAGATTTTTTTAGGTTTATTAAAAATTCGTCTTTTTGTCAGTAAAGTTATCTTTTTGTTGAAAATTTCATTTTTTAGTTTAAAATACAAGTGTATGGTTTACAATTCATGTCTTATGTTGAAAAATTGTATTTTGTGGTGATAAATTAATCTTTTTGTATAAATATTATTTCTTTTTATTTGGAAATTCAACAAAATTTGTCTTTTTTAATAGAAAATTATTCGTTTACTTTAAAAATTCATCTTTGTTAGTTGAAAAGTAAGCTTTTTGGTTGAGAACTCTTGAATTTTATAAAAAATTCTTCTTTTTGGGTAATAAATTATTCTTTTTGTTTCCAATTTTTTTTTTCGTCAAAAATTTAATATTTTGGCTCATGACTCTTGAATTTTGTTAAAAATTCGTCTTTTTGTTTAAAAATCCTTCTTTTTATTTTAAAATTAAATTTTTTGGTTAAAAATTCTTCTATTTTGTTTTAAAAAAATGTTCCGTTAGAAAATTAATCTTTTTGTTTAAAAATTCAGTTTTTTGGTAAAATATTTATCAACTATGTTTTAAAGTTAACCTACTTTCTTAACAATCGAAAAAAATTATCTTTTCTAGTTGAAAATTCAACTTTTTGTTTCACATTAATCTTTTTGGTTAAAAGTTTAACAACTAGGTTTTAAATTTGAACTATTTTCTTAAAAAATAAAAATAAAATTTCCTCCTTTCTTGAAAATTCAACTTTTTGGTTGAAAATTCTTGAATTTTTGTTTCAAAATTCATCTTCTTGGTGAGAAAGTGAACTGTTTTATTGAAATCCTTTTTTTTTTTTTTGTTAAAAAATTACTTTGGAAATGAAAAATTTATCTATACCATTTTTGGTCCAATATGTCGTTTTTAAAGTAAAAATGTAACTAATGTAAGCATTTTTGGTAAAAATTCGTTCTTCTTTTTAATTAATTTAATTTAGTTGCAAACTCAACTTTTGGGTCGGTCGAGAGTCCTTGTATTTTATTGGGAATTTCTCTTTTTCCGTATAGGATTCACTCTTTGCAATCGAAATTTCATATTTTTATTTGATAATTTAACTATTTTGTGTAGTAAGTTCATAATTTTGTCTTGAAAGTTCAATAATTTAGTGAAAAAAATCAACTGTTTGGTAAAAAATTCGCATTTTCTAAACTTAGAATTATTATTTTTTTAACTAAAAGTGTAACTATTCTATTTTTGGTTAAAATTAACCTTTCTCAGTTTAAAAATGCAATAATACCGAAATTGACTGCCACATAAAATTTAATTAGGCACATTTCAGCACTTACTCTGAAAATCACTTTTTTATTTTAATTTAAGTTTATAATTTACCTCACGGTCACGTAGACTATGTAGGCATATTGAAAATTTGACTCGTTATAAATACAAAAAAATCATAATAAATTTAAAATCGTATTTTACATGAAGGTTACGTTACTTTCGGGAGGGGGGGGG
>NC_046666.1:34818807-34845310 GCF_010883055.1 Belonocnema kinseyi | reverse complement strand
CTTCTTGGCTCCGCTGGGAATCGAACCCCCCCTCCCTCCCCCAAACTCTTACTCTAGATAACAATCGTAGCCCGAAATTCTCAGGGTAGCGATTCGGCGAACGATTTTTAATTTTTGGTATTTAGTTGAAAAATGTAGTTTTCAACCGAAAAAAAGACAACATAATTTCAAGAAAATAGTTCAATTTTCAACGAAATTGATTAATTTTGAACTAAAATGATGAATATTTACCTGAAATAATTGAATTTTTGACTAAAAATATCAATTTTCAACCATGAAGATTAATTTTCACAAAAAAATGGAAAAGGTAAATTTTCATTTACCAAATTGATTTTTCAACAAAAAATAAGAAATTTTCAACAAAACAGTAGAACCTCCAACCAAAAATAAAGAGTGTTTGAACAAAAGGTTCGAATTTCCATATAAAAAAGATGAATTTACAGGGGAAAAAAACATAAATTTACTACCAAAAAATAGAAATTTTTAATAAAATTCACAAATTGTAAACCAAAAAGTTGAATTTTTAAGAATGCAAGAAAATTTTTTTTATTTTTAAGAAAGTAGTTCAAGTTTGAGACCTAGTTATTAAATTTATAACCAAAAAGATACATTTGTAAACAAAAACTTGAATTCTCAACTAAACAAGATGCATTTTTAAACAGAAAATTAATTTAGTACAAAAAAGGCGAATATTTAATAAAATCCAACCATTCTCAAAGAAAAAGTTTAATTTTTAAGAAAAAAAAATACTTTTAATATTAAAGAAAGTAGTTTAACTTTAAAATCCAGTTGTTAAATTTTTAACCAAATATTTGAATTTTTAAAGGAAAAGATAAATTTTCTACTGAAAAAAGAACACTTTTTTTTTAAAAATCAGGAATTCTAAACCAATAAATTGAATTTTCAACTAAAAAAGAAGAATTTTTAACAAAAAGATGGATTTATTACCAGAAAAGACGCATTGTTAACAAAAATCAAAAATTCTAAACCTAAAAGTTAAATTTTTAACAACAACAAAAAATGAATTTTGAAACCAAAAGATTAATTTAATAGCAAAAAAGACGAATCTTTTATCAAATTCAAAAGTTCTCAACCAAAAAATTGAATTTTCAACTGAAAAAAATTAATTTTTAAACATAAATAATAATTCGCTAAGAAAAGTACAATTTTTCAACATGATACATGAATTGTAACTCAAAAACTTCAATTTTCAACTGAATAAGATAAATTTTTGAAAAAAAAGATAAATTTACTTCCAAAAAGAAGAATTTTCAACCAAAAAGTTGAATTTTTGAAAGAAAGACATTTTTTCAATTTTTAAGAAAGTATGTTAGTTCAACTGTAAGACCTAGTTGTTAAATTTATAATTTAAAAGTTAAACTTTTAAAAAAAAAATTAATATACTACCAAAAAAGGCGAATTTTTATAAAATTCAAGAGTTCTCAACCAAAAAGTGGAATTTTCAACTAAAAAATATGAACTTTTAAACAAAAAGATTCATTTTTAAACATAAAGAATAATTTACTACCAAGCATACAATTTTTCAAAATAATATGTGAATTGTAAAACAAAAACTTCAATTTTCAACTGAATAAGATAAATAAGTTTAATTTTTAAGAAAGAAAGAAATTTTTTTTCAATTTTTAGAAAGCAGTTCAATTTTTTAAAACCTTTTTTTTTACCTTGTTTTTAACCAACAATGAAGTTTTCAACAAAAATATTAATTTTCTACCGAAAAGAAACATATTTTAAATAAAATTCAAGAATTCTTAACCAAAAAGTTGAATTTTTAACTGAAAACATAAATGTTTAAACAAAAAGATTAATTTTCAACCAAAAATCCTTCATCATCTCGAAACGTGACAAATTCCAACTTTACCGACACTTTTTAATTTCCTAACTTATCTTAATACGAGGCGCCACATCGAGTTAAAAATTTGGGATACTAAACAAGAAGGACTAAGAATGCTGGGTCTGGTCCTAAATTTGTATAATTATGAAAAAAGTTTTTGTTGTAAATAATTTTTTTGGCTTTTTTCATTATTATTAAAATTTAGGACCAGACCCGCCTTCCTTAGTGCTTCTTATTTATTATCCTAAATTTTCAACTCGATGTGGCGCTTCGTGTGAAAATAAGTTGGGAAATGAAAAAAGTGGCTGTATGGTATGAATCTAGTCACGTGATCCACTCCTCACATCGCCTTAAGGACGATCCCTATGTACTTAAATAGCTATAGAGCTTACTAATTTTTATCGAGAGATTGGTTCACATCCCATTTCTTAACGTATTTGAGACTTGTTAAAATTGGCATATTGTCCTCTTCCCTTAGCACAACTACATAGTGCCTTTCATTATATAGTGCATGAACAAAATCATCAATGTTTATGCTAATGATTTCATCATCCGTTGTTTTTTCAACAACAAACTTGTTTTTTTTTTGGACTGGCATTAAGTTACTGTCTTTGTTTATCTAGAAAAGATATCAGAAAATGCGTCTACTCTGATGTGTTGTTCTAAAACTCTTCTTGGTATTATGTTTTTCATTTTGGCACGGTGAGATAGACGTCCGAGCCTACTGGTATCTGTGAGCGTGTTGGTATATGGATGCATTCTTTCCTGTGAAATTAATTATGTAAGGCGAAATAGAATAATATGTGCACGTCTATATGAGAAGGGCCCTTATAGCTTGCATGTGGGAGAACAAGAGAAAGTAA
Organism: Belonocnema kinseyi; assembly: GCF_010883055.1. Classification (NCBI taxonomy): domain Eukaryota; kingdom Metazoa; phylum Arthropoda; class Insecta; order Hymenoptera; family Cynipidae; genus Belonocnema; species Belonocnema kinseyi. The sequence continues at coordinate 34,842,595 of NC_046666.1, read as the reverse complement.
TTTCTCACGTATTTATCGCCTGTTTGATATATTTTTTCGTACGAAATAAGCAGATCTCTCAAGGCTATGGTCAATTTTATCATAATGAATGACTAACTAAATTTCAAAATTTTTTAGTAAAAATTTGCAGAGATATTACACGTGGAAGATAGGAAATAAATATAGGTATACTGCAATCGAGTTACAGTTAAGAATGAGATATGTGCTATTGTACATTACAATAAGGATGGGAAAACACCGGCAGGACAAAAGAAAGGACAACTATGATGATCCCAATTTTTTTGTAATGCAAAAACTGCTATCTGAAGAATTAAAAAAATAATAATTCTGCAATATGTATATGCTAATCTCATTATTATCTTTCTAAGATAAATAATTATTTCATAAATCTGTTTCTTTAATTTTAAGGCGTAAAGATAGAGTTCGTTTAGGGTATATAGTTACAATTCAGATAAAATAAGATGTTTTTATTACTCTGCGCAAATACAATTCGAATGTTAAATGACATGTCTAATAAAATGTTATGTTATCAGTTAGTATGAACAGTACAATTTGCTTTTAGAATTTAAACTAATATGATCAGTCGAGGAGAATTTGAGATAAAACCTATTAATGTAATTAATGGCTTATTCCACTATGCTGCAACAAGAATTATCAACATTTTTAAAATCTTTATTATTCGCAGGTAGCCTTATTTTCTTCTTCATTCAAAAAATTTTAAGGCACAGGAGTTCATTACGCCTCTACAAGTCACTTCTCCTAAAATATAATTCAACCCTTGAGTGACCTTGGGGCGAACGTTAATGGAAAATACACAGATGAAGACAATCCTTTTCACGATCTGCAACAAAATCGATTGTCGAAATCTTATTCAAAAATGGTGCTGCTGTGAATTTTCCCAACAATAGTGCAAATTCCGATAATCTTAAAAATACCAAAAGATATCTGTATCTGATTCTCAACTTCGGGAATCAAGGAAAGTACAGCAACATCTCATCCTTAAATTATCCTTGTCTTCTGTACTTTTTTGCTTTTGACAAAAACAAAGAGGGCTTCGACCTGATCTTCAACAATACTGAATTTGCTATAAATACAATCAACCCTGAGAGATAAACAATCTTGCATATTATTGCTCAATAGGATACATCTACAATGATAAAGGCTTTGATAAAACGAGGTGCTGAAATCAATACTACTTGAACCAAACAAGATAACAAAAATGAAACTCCCCTTCTCTGTGCAATTCGGGGTAACAATTATAGGAGGTCTAAATATCTTCTAGATTATGGTCCCTTTGTGAACAGCCTTAGAAACAAGAAACATACCCCTGTGCATTACGCAGCTGGTATTGAGAACTTGGAAGTTAAAGAGATACTTGTAAACAATTTAGCGGATCTAAATGCACTGTCAACGAAGGTTGCATTTCCTCTTTTAATACCCAGGAAACAAGAAAATATTGGCCACGTTTCAATCGAATTTGAAGTCTTCAGAAAGTTGTATCTGAAAACAGAATGGCAGGTTGCCAACGATATGTTAGGGAGACCGATGAATGTTGAAAAATGATTATTTTACGATCTACTGGATACACTTCATTGCTAATTGAAAAAAGACTGTGAATCGTAATAATGCTATTAAGAAAGGCAATATAGGATTGAATTTGGAAAGTTAAAGGTTTGAAAAAAGAAACCTTTAAACAATGTGGGCTATATAATTTCCTCATTTTGCTCAACAAATATTGTAATTAGGTATTTTTTCACTTGGTATATGTACTTCTTTTAGAGATAAAACTGTGTCTATAAAGTGAAAAAAAAATTATTTGAATACTTATTCCTCAAAGAGGTAAATTCGAAATCTAACCTCAAAATTTAATCTCTTCATTTTAGTTAAAAAGGATTAAAAGCTGATATTTTTTCGCATTATATGTATACCCTTCTATTTGAGAAATGAGTTCGGAGTAATAGCTAAAATGGTTATTTGTGACACACGGACTCGAAGTGGCACTTTTTTGGCCGAGTACTGTAATTTACACATGGCAAAGTGCCACTCAGGGGCCGAGTGTCACACACTATTTTTTATGACACGATCCAGTCTATCATAAGTGCAAATAGGTTGCGTATAGTCCTTATCTAAAAACCCGAGAAGGAATGCAATCCACTCCGATCCAATTCATTCCAATCAATTCCAAATCATTTCAATCCACTTTAATTCAATCCAATCTAATTAAATCTAATCCAATTAATTCCATCCAATCCACCCCAATTAAATTAATTCAAATAAATTCCAAATACTTACAATCCACTTTAATCCAACCCATTCCAATCCAATTCAATCTGAACCAAATGATTCAATCCAATCCAATTCATTCTAATCCAATATTATCCACTCTAATCCAACCAATTACCATTCAATCCACTCCACTACAATCCACTCAAATCCAATCCAATTCATTCCGATCCAATCCATTTGAATTTATTTCAATCCATTCCAATTCAATTCACATATATCCAATTCATTCCAATCCACTACAATCTACTTAAATGCAATTCATTCTAATCCAATCCACTTCAATCCAATTCCATTACTTCCAATCCACTCCAATTTAATGCAATTCATTCCAATCTATTCCAATCCAATCTAGTCCACTAAATCCAAATAAATCCACTCCAATACAATCAAGTCCAATCCAATCCACGCCACACCAATCCAATTGATTCTAATAAATTTAATCTAATATAATCAACTCTAATGAAACGTATTCTAATCCAATTCATATCAATCCAAACCAAATTATGCCAATCCACTACAAACCCCTCAAATGCAATTCATTTCAATCCAATTAAATCCAATCCATTCTAATCTAATTCATTCCAATGCAATCCAATTTAATTCCTTCCAATTCGCTCATATATAATCCAATTCATTCCTATATAATCCGATTCATTTCACCTAATCCACTTAAATCTAATGAAAGTAAATCCAATCCCATCCTGTCCATTTTAATCCAACCACCACATATGAATTCACCATAATCTAATCATATTCAATCTAATTCAATTGATTTCATCCAATCCACTCCTATCTAATCGAAGTGAATCCAATCTAATCCAATCCACCATACTTCACTACGATCCACTCAAATTAAATCCAATTTATTCCAATTTATTCCAATCCAATTCATATCAATCCAATCCAATTCAGTTCCATCCACTACAATATACTCCAAAGCAATTCATTTCAATCCACTACACTCTAATGCAATCCATTCCAATGCAATCCAATCTATTTCATTCCAATACAATCCAACCTAATACAATTTATTCCAATCGAATCCACTTCACTATATCCCAATACAATTCATATGAATTCAATTCATTGCAATTAAATCTGCCCAATCGACCCCAATCCGCTCAAATCCAATTCATTCCGATCCAATTCAATCCAATCCACTCTAATACAATCAATTTTCATTTAATCCCATTCATGACAATCCACTCTCATCTGATCTAATTCATTCCAATCCATTTCAATACAGTCCAATTCACTCATACCTTATTGTTTCTCATACCAGTTAGCGCAAGTGTACGTCTATATGCAAAAGTTGGGGTCACTGTACTCATCGTACCATTAAGTGCAGATATAAACATCAATCAGCCAATTAAATCACAGTATATTACATTAGAACTTGGATCCCTTAAGGCGCGCAAACGTATTCCCTTGCGACAACAATTTTTTAAAATAAAATATACTATACTTTGATTATCAAATTGTATATAATTTACCGTGCCTCCTCTCTACAAAAAGATTAATAAATTTATAAATGTTATTTCATTAATACATGTACGGTTTTATTTATTTTTTAGTGAACTTAGAAATAACTGAAGCGGTTTTAGTCTATTTTCTTTATTTTTTTGCCTTTATTGATATTTGATGAAATGAATTTATTGTGTTACTTAAAGCATAATTAGTATTTTTTAGATAGATTTCACATTTTCATTCAGTTGAAATTCAAAAATCCGATTGAGAGTATGTCTCTACTAATCTGTATTTTTCTATTCAAATTTACTGACTTATGCTTCCCACTCATTGAAATAAAAATATAAATCATCTAGTCTCCATTTTACCAGTAATCAGGCACATTTAAATGTAATATGTGTATTGCCGATTGGTCCATAATCGAAGAAATCTGTATTTCCCAATTGAATTGAACATTTTTATCCCTCACCGCATGAGATATCGGTGGGATATCCCATTTATCTCCAAGGATATCGTGGGCTAATCACAGGAAATCCTCGGGATAGTTCAATAAAAAATCGTACAGGGCGGAAATATCGATATCCCTGGAATGTACCAAGGATATCTCAGAATATCTTCAGGATATTCCATTAATATCCCAATTTTATATGCCAAGGATGTCCCCAAGATATTCCCATTCTATAATTTAGTATATTCCTGGAAATTCAGATATATCTATTGCCAATTATATTTATATTCAATCGGATCAATAAAATAACAGATCATTTAAGAATATTAAGTATTTTTCCTGAGATTTTATACAAAGTACAACATTATAAAGTACAATAATAGTAAAGTACGCTCTAAAGTCACTTTCGGTTAAATTCCATCATGGCTGCTAGTCTCTTAAAACAGTCGCGCAATAATAATTTACACTTGAATAAACGTCAACAATTTCTCGAAAATTTTTGCCACATTATAATCTTTTCTGATTTATACTTTACAAACCAACGCGGTACATATTAGTTTGATTGTTTTTTTATCATGAAAACGGATTTTGCCCTTGAAAAATGCTATCTCTAAACTGCGCAATTTAGAGGTTACAGGTACAATAATTTTTTGATAATTAAACTGAGATAGGATGTTGAAAGAAACCTTATATTCGAGGATTGTATAAAGTGGTTTTTTGTCAAACGGATGTTTGTGAATCTATGTTTTCAGGCATTCTACATTTTTTAATCAAAATACATTTCTGAAATATTAGATTCCATTGCTAAAATTGTGTTTATCCCGCAAAGGACATTGAGTGGATATCGTACCGGCCGGAAATCTCGATATCCTTGGAATATATCACGGATATCCCGGGTGATTTTTGGAAAATTTTTCAGGATATCTCATGTCCTGCCGAGATATCCTAGGAATATTCCAAATAATACACATTTCAAAGCGCTCACCTTCAATCGTTTCTTATTTTCTGGGTAGCTTGTGGTGATATCCATCTTGTTGGTGTTAAGGTAGACAATTTTCTGCTTGACCTTGGAGTGGATGTCAACCAGAAAAATGAAAATGATTAAACTTCAATGCAGGAATCTTGTTTAAAACTGAATTTGGAATATATAAGTTTCTTTTGAGCCGCGGGGTTGAAATTAAGAAAGGTTTACTCATCATGAACAAGTTGTTGTAAAAGTAATGTAAAAGTGTTTTTTTTTTGTTATAAATGTGTGAAAAATAACCTACCAAATGAAATTACTCATTCAGTTTTCATATATGTTGCTATCAGTTTTGTAAACAACTTCATAGAAGTTTGTTTTGTCAATGTTTGATGTTCATTAAGCCCGAATTATATTTGCAGTTCAACGTTGGGGTTATTTAAGATTTAATGTGATTCGATTTAGCCTCAATAAATCTGAAAGTCCAAATATAATTACTATTTATTTGCTAATGAACTATATAAAATCAGAAATTAAAAAAAATCCTCACGAGGGAGCATCGTAAGAAAAGAGACAACTTGTACAAACAGTAATGAATCCACAACACTGATAACACCGTTGACACGTGAAAAAACTTCATTTAGAATGAAAGACGAATTCAAACGAGAAGCATTTGTGTCTAACTTGAATAATTTAACTCGATTTTTATGCTGTTTTCAACCAATTAATTAAATCTGAAGTAAGTTTATTCAGTTCGAATTCAAAGCTATAACATATAATATAATAACATAAATAATAATAAAAAAAATTATATAAATATAGGTCTAAAAAAATTTAATGGATTGAAGTGAAAAGTGAAAAAGAGTATGAAAACACGAAATATATTTTGCTTTTCTACAAAGTTTTCTAATTCCAACAAAGAAGAATGCAACGACGAAAAATTTCAAAGTAAAGGAGGATGTCTTCGTCAATTTACGAGCATTCTTGCCGGTAAGACCTCATAAACATAGAAGAGATAATGTAGAATAGTGCTTTTGTATAAAACAGAATACTTTTAAATGTCATTCAAAATTTTCAAGAAAAATTTACCTAAAAAGAATTATTTCGTAGTTCATTTCAAAATCCCTTATTTAATAGACAGGACCCTTTAAATAAGATGGATAATTTTTTATGGATAATGACCCATTTCAGGTGAATTTCTAACAAAACAGTTTAAAAGTATCGTTATTTTCTGAATTTTGAAAAAATCTCAAATATATTTTTATAAATCTGTTTAGATTGAATTTGATAAATTTTCCATACTTGATCAACGTTTGCGTATTTGTTATCATTTTCTTACATCAGAAAAACTCGAGAATGCTTGCAGAATAATCAAACTTTGCACAATTTATCATAGCAAGGTGCGCCTATTGCTTTTTCCATTTCTGGAATGATGTATGCTCATTTTTAAAATGTTGTGAATCATAACCCATTCTATATTATTTTGATAATTTGATTTTGTATACTTTAAATATTCATTTTTTCATCTTAAGACAATATTAAAATACATGTGGTCAAATAATAAATTATATTTTTTAAAAACAATCTTTATTGATTTTTTAGAATCTTCTGAAAAATTGTATTTATACATATTTATAAACATATTTATAAATATATTTATAAAATATTAAGTGTATTTTGTTCAGATGATGAATTTTGTTTTTAATCTAATGCTGAATAAATAAATCTCCAATATCGAAGGAATGTAATTATATTCGAGCAAAATTAATTTCATGCGCACAAGAATCATACTTGTGTAATTATGTATATATAAAATTAGCTTATAACAATAAAATTAATTATAAAATTAATGAATTATTTTATTTCAGTTCCAACAAGTTGTTTCTTCAAGTTTAAAAACGATATTGTCGAAAATATTTTTCATCACTTTTCTCCTTCACAAATTTATTGTAAAAAGATAAATTTAAAAATTGACTTTGAGAAGTCTCTGAGGGATTTAATCAGCTTAAGTTTTTTATTGATGTCCAAATCAGATAAAAATTGTGATCTCTAGACGGATTTATCCAGAAAAATCCAGTTTTTTTCCACAGTGTGTAATGTAAAAAAATATATACAAGCATACAATTTTAAACAAAAGCACGATTATTCAACAAACAATTACATTATAACTTTCCTCGAAAAAATGATTTTTCAACAAAATACATGTATTTCTAAACAAATAGTCGAATTTTCAACTTCAAAAGATCAATTTTAAACTAAAAATGGTATAGTTACATTTTCAATTAAAATAATTTATTTTTCACAAAAGAAGCCGAATTTGGTACCAAATAGTTAAATTTTCAACCTAAAAAGATGAATTATCAATCAAATGGTCGATTTTTTATACCAAAAGGCAAAGTTTCAACAAAATAGTCAAATTGAACAAAGTACAGTGGAACTCTTCTATAGCGCCGATTTTGGGGCTGAGGGTGGGTGGGTACTAACTTATTATAGCCCGTTCCGCTTTTGTGTGGTCGCGCCTGAGCGCTCGCCTGAGTGACAACCGCAGATCCCGCGCACCCCGCGCCACTCCTGTTACACCTACTCGTACCTGCGGCGCGACGTCGATTCCCATAAGGGCTCTAAAAGGGAGGACTATTGAAAGCTTTAACTGTAGTTTGATTTTTTTACAAAGTAAACGTATAAACACACAAACGTATTGAAAAAGAAAATTTGAGAAATTTAAATTTCAGAGGATCTGTGAAATTAGCCCCACGAAATCAATGTCGCCCCTAATTTTGTAACCAGAAGGGTAAAAACGAAAATATTGTATGTACAAACAGTACAAACAACGTACAAACGTATGCAAAAAAAAAATGAAAAATTCAAATTTCGGTGGGATGGCATGAAATTTTGATTTGCCCCTAACCGGGCAATAAAGAGGGTACAAGCAAAAATATTAAATGTACAAACAGTACAAACAACGTACTAACTTATGTATTTTCAATCAAGGAAATTGATTTTCTACAAAAAGGAAACGAACTTACAACAAAATACATAAATTTTCAAAAAATAATTTAATTTTTGACTAAAAACTATCAAGTTTCCACCAAATTTTCAATAAAATAATTAAGTATTAATACATTAAAATAAATTTTTAACAAAGCCATTCAACTTTTAACCAAGTGGTTGAATTTTCAACCAAGAAGAATGCGTTCTTCATGAAAATGTAATAGTGGAATTTTTAACCAAAAATGGATTAGTTGAATTTTGAGTTCAGAACATTAGTTTTCAACTAAAGAAACTAATTTTCAACAAGATAATTAAAATATTCTACTGAATCTCGATGGAAAACTTTTTTTTTAATAATAACATTAGATTTAAATTCTACACTTGAACAAGAGAAGATGCAAACAAATTAAAATATAGCTATGGAAACTTTTTTAGAAAATAAATCTTCTTTTCCCATCATGCTATATTTCGTAAGTTTTTTTTAAAGAAAATGTTTAATCCTTTTGTATCAATTTTGTATATTCTTTCAGACTTCCTATTAATTTATAATAAAATGTATGTGTTTTTCTATCTAAAAAATCTTAACCAATTAATCTGATTAAAATTGATTGTTTTAGGCTACATCCTCATGATTGACGCTGGAGCCCAAGCTACATGGTCATCACCAGCTTTATCGTATTTGACAAGTGCCAAATCAGAAATTCCTGTAACAGTTGATCAAGGAACTTGGTTGGCCTCGATTTGCAGTATATCTTCAATAATTGGATTCCTGATATATCCTTTACTCATGAATCGTATTGGCCGAAAATACACAATTTTAGTTTTCGGCCTAACACAAGCGACATCCTGGATTTTCCTAAATTTCTCTTCTAGCTATATCTTCCTATGTTTATCAAGGGTTCTTGTTGGAACAGGATATGGCGGTACTTATGGTATCCTTACCATCTACATTGGTGAAGTTACTGCAAAAAATCTGAGAGGAATGTTTCTCTCTCTTGACAAACTATGCGTCAATTTTGGTGCTTTCCTTATCAATGCTGCTGGAGCTTTTCTGCCTTACAAGACTATGAATTTATCAATGATTTTAACACCTCTTATTGCACTTGCAGCATTTCCGTTAATGCTAGAGAGTCCATATTATTATTTACTACAAGGAAGAGACGAAGAAGCAATACAAACACTAATGGAATTGTCAAGAGTGAAGAAACCTGAGATGGTTATGGCTGATATTGAAAGGATGAAGAAGAACATCAAGGAGTGTGAAAAGTCCAAAAACAATAGCATCAAAGAATTATTTATCGATAGAGGCAGTCGAAGAGCATCAATTATCAAGTTTCTAACCGAGTTTACATATTCCTTTTCTGGATTCTTAGCCATTCAAGCCTATGCTCAACAAATTTTTAGCTACAGTGGTTCATCTTTAAAACCAGCATATGGGGCTATGATAATGACAGGAATACAAGTAATCGCAGGATTTCCATCTTCTCAATTAGTCGATCATTGGGGAAGAAGGCCTGTTTATTTATTTTCTGGAATAATGTCTGCGATTATGTTAGGAATAACTGGATTGTTTTTCTTTTTTAAATTGTTTGTCGGAGCGGATGTTTCATCTGTTACGTGGATTCCTTTAGTGAGCATGGTTTTGTATATGGTTGTGTGTAATATGGGATTAACTACTATTCCTTATATATATTCAGGGGAGCTTTTCTCTGTGAAAGTGAAAGGTGTTGCTGTAATGTTCTCTGTGATTACTTCTTCGATATTCGGATTTGTAACAAAACTGATGCTTCCATTTTTAAATGAAGCTGCTGGTATTTATACAACTTTTTGGATATTTGCATCCATTTGTGTTGTTGGCCCACTGATTATTTTCTATATTACTCCAGAAACTAAGGATGAAAATCTGGAAAAGATCTTAGAAACATTGAGTGGGACAAGAAAACCAAATATAGAGAAATCTCAGCATATTAAAATATAGAAAAGTTGATGATGTAGTTTGATGATAACTAATTCTGTACATTGAACTACTTTGTGTTTAAAAAATTATCATAAGTTAATTTATATTTTACATTCTAGAGAGATAAAATATCGATATTGATAAGAGTTTCTTATAATGTGTAATATATATGATATAACAATGAAAAATTCCGACTGGATGTGATCAAATAATATTGTCCCAAAGACATTCCATATCATCTGGATGTCCCAGAAATATAATATTTCTGAAAATATCTTGTTGTACGAAGGGGTACATTAGTTTTCTATTTATGGATTTTGCAATATTATGACAATGCTTGCTTCACAAGAACTAAAAAATGCTTAAAAATATACTATTATAACAAAACCGGATCTTTGTTGATAATATTGATACTGATAAGAAAAATGTTTATTTCACATTTCTTACCTTAAAACCATTTTCAGACATTCGAAATGCTACGCATAAAAATTATTATCACTTTTTTTATTCGCGAGTACACACTTTTTGTGAAAATATTCCAGACTTGAATCTGAATATATCTTTAAGTTGAATTACAATTGATAAAGGTAAAAAGTGACAAAAAAATATGAAAATACGAAATTTATTATGTTGGAAGAAAAGTGATTTTGCTTCAAATTCTCTAGACGTTAATACAAAAAAACATACATATGGACAACTGCAAAGCAGAGAATCGATTTTTAGACAATTTATGTCTGTTCTTACTGGTAAGTTCTGAAAAAATGTAAAAGGATAAAATTTTGTTCCCTACCAAGAAAAAAATCGTTGTAAGAAAATAATTCTTTAGAGCGATTTTTTTTAGCAAAATTGCCAGGAATACGCGGAAAAACATGTTTTTCTTTATTTACTGCACAATTATTAGTTTGATTGAGAAAGTGTTTGAATGAAAGTTGTAGCTCTGTATAAAGTATACATTTTTTGTTATTATAATTTTTTTTAATGAACAACCCTTCTAGAGAGAAATCTAAAAAAATGTTAAAACTTTATTTTTCATTTTTCAAAATCAGTGGGTACTTTTAGTTTTAATTACTACCAGGCTCCATGAATAATATAGATCACTATTTTCGACACATCAAAACTGTAGTTAGATGATTTTTTTCATTATCAAAAATTTTTTTTAAATAGTTTTAAACAAAAATCGATTTTTTTTTACAATCCCTGGTGGAACATTTTTTTACCAACAAGTAAGAAAAACTGTAAACCTTATTACGGGAAAATAAAATAAATACAATAAATGACTAAGTACTTATAAAATGAAAAAATTTCTGTATAAAATAAAAAAATAAATTTTAACTTAATGCTCTGAAACTTAACCTTTTTAATTGTTTAGTAATTATGGCATCGTAATATAATATTCTACAGTTTGAACTTCATTTTTTTTGTAATGACACCCTAGATCGAAAAACAAAAACTTTTTGAATGCGAAAAATGTAAATTCTTGTACAGGTACTTTGTAAAAATGTCAAATATCAAAAGTACAATACAATACAAGAATCTACAATAGAGCGTATCGAAAAACAAAAACTTGTTTGCACGAGTTCTAATAGCAATGAAAACTTTCTTTTGGGAGTCAAAAACGCTCCCCTAAAGTTTCATGAAAAGAAATTCTTTCTGTCTCCGAATCGTAGATATAGCTAAAAATCTCAAAAAACGAAACACTTCTTTAAATTTGAAAAACAAACCATTTTTTTTTGAGATTTAAATTATGAATAAAATATTTCAAATCAAACCAAACTATACCTGTATAGCGATAATTCCGCTAAAATATTTTTCACCTTCCCCAATTGACTTTGAAGTTTTAAAAATTCGAAAACACTCCACTTTCTCGCTATTTTCTTAAAGTCACGGTAAATTACTCGACTATTTGATCATATAATGTGTGATATACATTTAAGGACATGCATTTGCAATATGTTGAAACAACAACATTTAAGAAATGATGACATTAAAATAATTTTTATTGACTTTGAAATTACAAGAAAATATTTGAAAGTGATATATTGCTCTTTATTTGAGCATAAAATTAATTTTTGGTATATAAATTATGAGAAAAAATAGTTCGAAGCAAGTGGAATTGTACCTACACAGCAAAAAATTATTTAATCAATATTAATTTATTAATTAATTGTTGATAAGGGATTATTCAAAAATTACGTAACACGTTTTTCTTTTGTTTAAATAAAGATAAGAATATAATTTGCGTTAAGTGAACAGTGATACAGTGATATGGAAAAGAGAAAAACGCGTCACGTAATTTGTGAATTATCCCTAATTAATATTTAATTATTAATTCATTATTTAACATTTATTATTATTATTTAATTAATATAAATTAATTTATTGAAATAATTTTTTGCTGTGTAGGTAAAACCCCACTTTCTTCGAAGCATTTCTTCTGATAATTTATACACCGAAAATTAATTTTTCTGTCAAATAAAGAGCAATATATCACTTTTAAATATTTTCTTGTAATTCAAAGTCAATAAAAAATATTTTAATGTCAACATTCCTTATATATTATTGTTGCAACATATTGCAAATACATTCCCTTAAATGTATATCGTAAAATCAAAATTTAAGTAAAAGTGAAAATATCAAAATTAAAAATTGCAGGTTCAACATGATGGACTCAAATTAAAAAAGAACAAACGAATTAGCTCTAAACTCGGTATCTAGATGTTTTCGGTGTCAAGATTCACTGAAACTGGGCTGATAAAAAACATATGCCTCAAATGGTCATGAATGCTCTATTGTATAAAAGTTTTGTTTCTACACAAAGAAAGCTGACTGAAATGTAATTTTTTAGGTTACATCCTAATGATAGACACTGGAGCCCAAGCAACGTGGTCTTCACCAGCCTTATCATATTTGACAAGTGCTGAATCAGAAATTCTCGTAACAGCTGATCAAGGACCTTGGTTAGCCTCTATTTGCAGTATATCTACAACAATTGGCTTCCTTATATCTCCTATAATCGTAAATCGTATTGGTCGAAGACACACAATTCTATTTTTCTGTATAACACAACTGATAGCCTGGATCTTACTCAATTTCGCTTCTACTTATACCTACCTATGCTTATCAAGAATTGTCGTTGGGACAGGTTACGGTGGCACTTACACCACTCTTAACATCTACATAGGTGAAGTCACTGACAAAAGTTTAAGAGGAAAGTTTCTCTCTCTCAGCAAACTGTGCGTCAATTTTGGTGCTTTCTTCATCAATACTGCCGGAGCTGTTCTGCCTTACAGAACCATGAATTTAGTTATGGCTTTATTACCTCTAACTGCACTTGCAGCATTTCCATTTTTGCTGGAAAGTCCATATTATCATTTATTAAAAGGAAGAGACGAAGAAGCAATAAAAACACTAATGGAATTGGCAAAAGTGACAAGACCTGAGATTGTTTTCGCTGACATTGAAAGGATGAAGAAGAATATCGAGGAAAGTAAAGAATCCAAAAACAATAGCATCAAAGAATTATTTTGCGATAGAGGCAGTCGAAGAGCGTTTATTATTAAATTAGCTACAATATTTATATATGTATTTGGTGGATTTTTTGCCATTCAAGCCTATGCTCAACAAATTTTTAGCAATAGTGGATCATCCTTAGGACCAGAATATCAGGCAATGATAATGACAGGAGTACAAATATTCGTTGGATATCCATCTTCTAAATTAGTTGATGTTTGGGGAAGAAGGCCTGCTTATTTATTTTCTGGAATAATGTCTGCGATCATGTTAGGAATAGGAGGATTGTTTTTCTTTTTGAGAATGTTCATCGGAACCGATGTTTCAAGTGTTACGTGGATCCCATTATTGAGCATGGTTTTTTACATGATTGTGTGTAATATGGGAATAACTACTATTCCTTATATATATGCAGGCGAACTTTTCTCTGTCAAGGTCAAGGGTGCAGCTGTAATGATATTAGCGATTATTGAATCGATATTCTCTTTCACGACAAAAATTATGCTACCATGTGTAAATGAAGCTGCTGGTATTTATACATCTTTTTGGATATTTGCATCTGTTTGTGCCATTGGACCACTGATTGTTTTCTATACTACGCCCGAAACTATGGGGAAAACTTTGGAGGAAGTTCTGGAAATAATGCGTGGGAATAAGAAACAAGTTCAGAAGATTCTTGTTTTAAATTGAGCCAAAATTATCTTTGGACTTTCTACTTTTAATGAAAACATATTTTCTATATATAATGTGTTTCAGTTTGATATTGTACTTTGGTACCTATCAATAAAACATCCGCTGATTCCTGAAATATATGTTTACTCTCAACATTTCATCATTTATAAAAATATAATTTTAAATTTAAGAAAAAAATGAATTTAATATTAAAGTTCATATGATACCGTATGTTTGCTTCCTCCTAGAGAAAGCTTTGTAATGGTAACATTTTCGCATAATTTTTTATTAATTTAGTAATTAGATCAAAGAGGAAGGAAGTTATTGTAATTTATATTATAATTAAAATCGATTTTTGTAGTGAAAATATTTTCACTCTCATAATTTAAAGTTGATGTGAGAATAGAAAAGATTTGTTTTTGATCGTAACCTTTTCTCTTTAACATAATTTAAAATTGATGAAAGAATAAAAAATATTCCTTGGTTCGAGACGAATCGAAGGACCTATAATATTAATACATTTTATTAAAGACTAAGGAGGTCATATTCCTTTAAAATATCTTAAAAATCGATTTTTATTGTAAAAATTTTCTCTTAATTCAAAGTTGATTTAAGAATAGAAAATATGTTTTTATTTGAGACGAATCAATTGACTTATGATATTGAAACATTTTAATAAACAGTAAGGAAGCTATATGGTAATGCATATTATTTAAAAAAAACGGTGTTTTATAGTCAAATTTTTTTCATCAACATAAATTAAAATTGATGCAATAAGGGAAAAGATTCTTTAGTCCGATGCAAATCGTTCGACCTATAATATTAATAAACTTTATTGAAGTGTAAGAAAGTTAAGCTCATTCTTAATATTTGAAACATCTGTTTTGAACATAAAAACTTTTTTCGTTCACATAAATCAAATTTTATGTATAAATAGAATAGTTGTTTTGATTATAAATTTTCAAATAAAACAATGCTGGCAGAGGCGGGTAGGGATTGCAATAGTTTTAATTTTTAATATTGTCTTAACTTTAGCATTAATTTTTTAATTTAAAACTTAATCTTAACTTAAATTTACATAGCATAAAACTGAGAAAGGGATAGGGTGCGACAGAATTTCCCCCTTTCCTTTTCCAGCTCGAAAAATTAACATCTTAAAGACAAAATTATATTTGCTGATTTGACATTGTATTGAAAAAAAATGTATTATTTTGTAATTTTCTAGTTTTTTTGTAAATTACTATTTCTAAATTGATTAAAACGAAAACTTTAGTTTGCCTATTTTTTTTAAATCACAAATGCTTTCTCTATGATCATTATTTTGGTTGAAAACACATTATATAATTATAAATACAAATAAAGTGAAAACACTCGAGATTGAATTCACAGCTATTTTATTTATTTTTTATCATCCGATCTAAAAAAAAGTAATTTTAACATTTCAAAAATATCGGATACAATGTTGCCAAAAACCTGATTGGTTGCGACACTGCATCGAAATGACTTTTACTGGCTGCTTTCAGTTTGTTTATCTATTAATAAGGAATAAGTATTTTCTATACCATCTATTTAAGTAACTCAAAATATACAAATATTTCATTTCATAATTTTTTATTCTTCCTTTCTACATTAAAAAAAAAAAATTTTAATATTTTTAAACTTTAAAAGATTTCCGAAATTTATTCACTATTTTGAAATTTCTCCCAACTTCTAAAATCCCCTAATATTTCTTTTACTAGAATTAAGTTTTTCATGAAATTTTGTAAAAACCTGTCAAATAAAAAAAATTATACTTTTTCGACATATCAGAAATCGTAAAAAAACTTTTTGAATTTTCTCAAGAAGCTACGGAAAATTATATTTATATAAGCATGAAAGCAAATGAACAAATAAGCCTAAAAGGAAGTAGTTATTAAAAAATTTTACATGACAATAAAAATTTGTTTTTTTTCTCAAATTATAATTTGGATGAAATTTTTGTTATCTCTTGGCTAAAATCAATTCTGTTAAAAATTCAATTACTTGGTTGGAAATTGAACTACTTGGTTGAAAATTTAATTTTATGTTGTTGAAAAATTTAACTGCTTAGTAAAAAAATCAACTCTTTCGAAAACAATTTTATCTGCTTAGATCAAAATCCAACTGGTGAAAATGATTCTTTTTTGGTTGAAGATTCGAATACATTCATGAAAATTAGGTATTCTTGAAAGAGTTAGACTGTTTTTTTATTTTTTATGAAAATATTTTTTTATTTTTGATGATAAATATTTGTTTATTTACTATTAAAATATTTGTTATTGAAATATTAATTATGTATTATGTTTTTCGTTGAGATTTCATCATCTTTCGTTAAAAATTGAAATATTTTCTTAAATATTAAATTTTCTATTGAAATTTTAATTTTTGACATTTCTCAAATCTTCTAAAATATTTCGGAATTTTCTCAAGAATCCTTTGAAAATTATATTTGTATTTCCTTGAAACGAAAAACTAGACGCGCGCAAAGCGCGCGATTCACGATACTAGTGATTTAAATTGTTTCTTCATTGGTTTCATATTGTTCGATTATTAACATTTAACATTAAATTTTGAAATTGGTAAATTTTGAATACTCTATTGAAGTATACATAGCTGACTTAATATTTTTCAATTAATAATAATAATTGAATTCATTCATTCACTGTAATAGGTGCTAATTTTTTATAATATTTCATTTTCGTGGTGAAAAAAATTGTACAAATATAGCGATTTTTTATTTACAAAATGATTATACAAAAATCTAATATTGTTTCCATATAAATAATAAATAAAATTAATTATCTCAAAAATCTATACCTCTTCCCGCACGTTACTCCGCACATACATTATATATATACTTGTGTCTGTACAAATAAGAAATTTTTTTATTGTGAGATAATTTCTAAATACTGGCATTTTTTCAAAAGTGTTTCTCATCAAATCATACATTTAGTATGCGAAATTGTTAAGCAACTTTAACTTCGATCGCAGGCGGTTGCCAGCCACCAAAAGCCTTTTCTATTTCCTGAGCGACGGCAATTGTTAAATGATCACAATTTGGTTTAGCTGCAATCTAAAATTTGAAAAAAAAATTGATAAAGAATTAGACAAATATATTTTCTAGTTTTTTTATAGACTTTGATATTACTTTTTTCTTACCAGTGGGAGCGTCCACATATTACGTGATGCTATTTTATGTGCCTCTGCAACCCCCCCCCCTTTCCTATTTTTTATTAAAAAATTTAACAATATATTTTTGGTTCAGAATTTATCTCGTTTACTTAGAAATTCTAAATTTTTATTGAAATTTTAATTATTAAAAAAATTTAACTATATGCACTTCGTTGAAATTTAAACGAATTCGTGAATAATTTAGTTTTTTGGTTGAGGGTTCATCTCTTTGGTTGAAAATTGAACTATTTGGTTGAACATTCGTTTAATTTCTGGTTTCAAATTATTTTGTTAATAACCATTCAACTATTCAATTTTTGGTTGAAATTTTTTTTTAGATTAAATTGAAATTATTTGGTTGAAAACCCATCTTCTTTAGTTAAAAATTCAACTACTTGGATGAAAAGCCATCTATTATGTTGATAATTCGTCTTTTAATACAAAATCAATTTTCTTAGTACAAAACTCAACTTTTTGGTTGAAAATTTAACTCTTTGGTTGAATGTTCAACACTTTTCTTGAAATCTGTTTTTTAGGATTGATAAATTTAGTTGAATATTCATCTCTTTGTTTACAAATTTAAAATATTTTGCTAAAAACTAGTTTTTCTTAATACAGAATTAATTTCCTTTATAGGTAAAAATGTAAAATATTATTTTTGGTTAAAAATGCATTTGGTGTTGTTAAATATTGACGTATTTTGCTGAAAGCTCGACTTTTTTCGTAGAACATTACTTCTTGATTAAAAATTCATCCTTTTAGGTTAAAAATTTAACTGATTGGTTAAAAATTAATCTGCTTTTTCAAGGATTCAACTATTTTGTCAAAACACTTTTTTCTGCGGAATTAAACTTTTTTTATTTTAAATTAATTTGTTTCTTATAATATTAACTATTGCATGTTTCGTTATGCATTTTTTTAAATCAACTACTTGGTTTAAACTTGATCTACTTTGCGAAAGAAAATTAATTTTTTCCTTGTTGAAGATTCTTAACTTTAGTTGAAAATTGAACTATTTGGTCGTAAATTAAGTTTTTTGTTGAAAATTCATCTTTTTCGTACAAAATTGGTCTTCTCGGATTGGAAATCCAACAATTTGGTAGAAAATTAAGTTGTTTGTTGAAAATTAAGTTCTTTGTTGAACCTTAATATTTTTTATTAAAAATTAAACTTCTTTGGTGGAGAATTCATGTAGCATGCTGAAAATTTGTATATTGGTATAGAAAATCAATCTTTTTTTGTCCAAAATTAATTATTTTGGTTGAGGATTCAAATTTATTGTAAAAAAATCGTCTTTTCAGTAGATTTAAAAATTCATTTTTATTATTTGGAAATTAGTGTTTTAAACTTAAAATATAACAATTCAAATATTTTGTTGAAATTTCTTTTTTTTTTAATTTGACTTTTTTCCAAAAAATTAATCATTTTGGGTAAGAGTTATTCTGTTTCATTTGAAGATTCAACTATTTTGTTGTAAAAATGTCTTTTTGGTTAAATTCTATTATTTTTTATTTAAAAATGAAAATACTTTAAGTTTAAAAATCAATTATTACATCTTTTGTTGAGAATTCATATTTTTTGGTAGAAAAATCAACTGCTTAGTTTAAAGTTAAGTTGCTTTTTAAAACATTCCTTTTTTCTGATTGAAAATTGAACTGGATTGTATAAACTCCTTATGTTTAGATGGAGATTAACAGTGTGGTAGAAAATTAAACTACTGCGCTGAATGTTAAGTTTTTTCATTTCAAACTCATATTTTTGGTTAAAAATTCAACTATGTGGATAAAAGCTAAACTATTTTGATAAAAATTCCACTTTTTGGTAAATTTTTGTTGTTTTTTTTTTAATCAAATTTTCGTGTTGAAAATTAAACTTTTTGTAAAGAATTCGTCTTTTTAGCCAGAAAACTCAACAATTTTTTGAAAATTTAGTTCTTTGGTTGAAAATCTATCTTTTTTGGTTGAAAATTTAACTATTTGGTTGAAAGTTGAACTTTGTTGAAAATTTATTTTTAAAGATTCGTCTCTTTGTTTCGAAATTTAAGTTTTTCGTTAAAAATTAATCTTACTTAAATAATAATTGATCTAATTTGTTGAAAATTCTTTTTTTTTTGCTTAATTCAACTAGTTAAAAAGTCATCCTTCAATCGAAAAAGTAATTGTTTATCATGAAAAAAGTCATATTGCACGGTTGAAACTTAAATTTTTGTTAAAAATTTCAGTTTTCGTGTTGGAATTGGAAATGTTTCGGTTGGATTTTAATCTTTTTTGTTTCTAGAAAGTTCTATTGTTTTGTTAAAAATTCGTCCTTTCGGATTGAAAATTCATCTTTTATGGTAAAAGAATTATCTGCTTTATTGAAAATCCATCTCTCTTAACTGAAAATTATCTTTTTTGCCGAAAATTCAACTTTTTTACCTTTGCGACCCTTTCAACCCCCCCCCCCATGATACATTTTCTCACGTTAGAGGAGACCCCCCCCCCAGCCTGTACAGTTTCATGTAATATGTGGACGCTCTCAAAAGAGGTAAAGAAAAAATATATATAACAACCTAAAGTTATTTTCAAATGACTAAATTATAAAATATATAATAATTTATTAATAACCTGTAATCCAATTGGGAGTCCCTTTCCATTTATACCCATTGGACATTGAGTTACCGGAAATTGCAAAGAATTAAAAATCATCATATAAGTAACATTACAAATCCGTTGCGCAAGTTGATAAGGAAAAAATGCTGCAGATGGAAAAGTTGGATAAATTAAGACTCCATTATCTCCTAGTAGTTCCTAAAAAACAATAAATAATCATTATTCATTAATGAAATCCACAAAAATATTTTTAACTTTAAGTGTGGTCGTGCGGTCTCAGAGACCGCACCATGCTTCTGATATGTGGCTTCCTCCACACTGGCCTTCCTCGAGGCTACAGTTATTAGCAGCTTTAGTTTTTTCGCCAAGATAGGTGGACAAGGTGTGGTGCTGTTTGTAATTGGTGAGTAATATCACTCAAAAGCACTTGACCGCACGTCCACGGTAGCATCACAATTTTATATTTTTGTTTCAGTTTTTTAAAAGGTATTTACAACGCAAGATATCACACACAAACGTACCAATCTTTTGAGCAAAAAGTGGCAAAATAGAATGGAAGTGTGGACGTGCGGTCTTTTAGACCGAACCCTGCTTTACGTTGCGTTGCGCCACAGAGTGGGAGAAAATGCACTTTTCTCGTTCAAAAATGTGCAGAGCCTTCAATTTTGGTCCGATTGAAAATTTATAAAAATTAAATTTCATTAAATTCTAAAGAGCTTGACGCTCCGAACTTTTGTCTCCTATATTTGTTTCTTAATCATTTTTCCAATCAAAGTATGAAAACACTGAAATTTTGTACATAACAATTTTTTACGCTTTAGCAACTGACCAGGAAAACTTTATATTGTCTTAAGTAAATGTTTCGGGACTCACTGAATACAAATAATTTGTTTATGATTCCGTTTATATATTATAAACAATTTTTATGAACAAATTGAGAAATAGTCTTTTTATCGGTCAAAGTTTTTTTTTTCTAAAAGTACTTCATATTAGTGTAGGAATGGCATTTAATTACAAGACTGATTAAATAATTTATAAGAACGGTTGTTATAAACAATTCTTGTGGCAAAATATTACAATTTGAGTTTTTTTCAAATTATAATTTCCTTGAATCGCCAGAACGACTTCAGGTATTTCTTTGAATAATATATATTTGATAATATTTGATAAAATATAGCAATTAAAATATTGATGAACAATTTAGATAAACAAATTCAAAATATTGGCCCTTTCACATAGAAAAATTTTGTTTGCACTGGAAATGTTTTAAGCTCTTTGACGAATGACTTCTAGACACAAAAATATTTGAGAAGTTAATAATAACCATTGTTATAAATAATTCTCTTGACAAAATATTCAAATTTATTGTGGGTTATTGTCAAAAGATGTTGCATTGAGAGAATCTTAGCATGAAGTGTTATGATTCATTCTCATTCTATTGCGATTGAAACCCCGAATTTTTGGCAGTGAAACTGCCAACTTTTCGAATTTGTTAACCTAAATTGTTTAGAAACATTTAAGTTCTTATATTTTACTAAATATTATCAAAAACACATTTTTCTAGGAATATCCGTAGACATTCTCGCGATTAAAGAAAATTAAAATTGGATACAACCTTAAATTTGAATATTTTCCCAAGAGAATTATTTATAACAATAGTTATAGTTAACTTCTCAAATATTTTTGTGACTAGCAGTCATTCGTCCAAAAGCTTAAAACATTTCCAATGCGAAAAATTTTGTTTCCCATGCGAAAGTGCCAAAAATTTGAATTTGATTATTTAATTTGTTTTCATAAATTTAATATATTTGATCAAATATTCATAAATATTTATTATTTTAAGGAAAAAATTAAGTCGTTCTGGCGATTGAAGGAAATTATAAATTTAAAAAATCTAAAATTTTAATATTTCACCCAAAGAATTGTTTATAATAATGGATTTTGTAAACTTTTCAATTATTTTGGTGATTAAATGTCCCTAAACATTCATTTAAGATAATATAAAGTTTACCTAATCAGTTGTCAAAGTGTAAAAAATGGCTACGTACAAAATGTCAGTGTTTCCATAGTTTGAGTGGAAAAATGATTAAAAAACAAATAGATGAGAAAAAAAGTTCGGAGCGTCAATCTCTTCAGAATTTTATGAAATTTAATTTTTTTTTTTAATCAAAATCAGACAAAAATTGAAGACTCTTGACATTTTTGAACGAAAAAAGTGCATTTCCTCCCACTGTGCGTCATGTCGAATTATAACATCACATTTTTTAATTATCAATTTGTGAAACGTTTTCTTTACAAATTTTGATTCACAAAAATTTGGATTAAAATTTGTTGTCAATATTGCACATTTATTTCTTATTAGGAGATGCAATTTACTTGTAATTTCATGTTTTATTCATTAAAAATAATTAAAGGTTTTTTTAATAAGATGAAATAAGAAGTATTTTGTATATTTTAACCAAAAAATAAGCAATATTGATCAAACAAATTGAATTTAAAAATATTTTAGAAGTTTTTTTGTCAAAAATATTGACTTGTAGGGGTAACCTTCCTATAAAATGGATAATACCACCTATAATGTCTTATCATTTTTACATGCACATCAGAGAAGGTATTATATTTGTGTAAAATTTTTTGACCCCACTAGTTTTTGTCAAAATGTTCACGTTTTGAGACCCCCTGAATCCGAAAAACAGGTTTTTACGAATGTGTCTGTCTTTCTTTCTGTGTTTCTGTCTGTCTGTCTGTAAGCACGATAACTCTTTAAAAAAATTAATCTATTAAATTGGCCTTTGGTACACTCTTTTAGCGTCCTAAGCTAAATGCCAATTTCATTTGTCAGACATTTTGGATAGAAATACTAAAAGTGAGCCCATTTTGAAAATTTGTAAGTGCACATTTTTTATGATTTATAAAATTCTCTGCACAGTTGTTCACAGTACTTGAAAAGAAAAAATTACTTTTCGATAATCCTACAAGATTATCATATCAACTTTTTGGATTTTTTCTAAAAATTGAAAATTCTTATTTTGACCGCACAAAAACTAATAAAAAATAAAAAATTGCATTTTGCGGTCAAACTTTGCAAGAGAGGAAAAAAATGATAAGACAAACATTGTGCACCCAAAAAATATCTACAAATTTGCTATTAATCGCTTTTTTATAGCACACGTACTTTTGGTTTTATTCTTAAAAAAACATTGAAAATACACAAATTAAATTTTTCGACACACGGCACAAGCTAAACAAAAAAAAACTAGATCAGATTTTTTCATCGAATGTAGAGCAAACAATTTTTAATAATGGTTTTCATACATTCTCATCAGAGAAGGTATTAAATACGTGGAAAATTTGACAACCCCCCTCCCCCCCAGTTTTTGTCAAATGTCCACATTTTGAGACCCCCTGAATTCGAACAATTTCAGTGTCCTACACTAAAGGTCAAGTTCGATAGCCAGCCATTTTGGACAAAAATTCAAAAAGTGAGCGCATTTTGAATATTTTTGAGACCACTTTTCTCAAGTTCAAGAATTCTCTATACGGTTATTCACAGTACTTTAAATGTCGAAAAATTTATCCTTCTGACTTTTTTCATAAAATTAAAAATTATTAAAGTTACAGCATTTATAAAATTCCAAAAGACTCATGAAAATGGACCTTTTTTCATGTAACAATTTCACAGTATTTTAAAGATGATCAAATATATAAATGCATTT
>NC_046666.1:34816967-34818707 GCF_010883055.1 Belonocnema kinseyi | reverse complement strand
AAGTTAAAAAACGGTGAGGCTGCTCAGTAGACCGTATGTGAAAGGTTTAAATCATTAAAAAAAACATTGAAAATGAGCAAATTCAGTTTATGGAAAAACCACAAAAGTTTCAATAAAACGTTTATTAACCATTTTTTTTAAGAATGCTCATTTTTTTAAACGGGACAATGAAACTTCGTCTGTTTTAATACCAATGCAAGTTACGAATTATAATAATATACATTTATGAGAATGATATAAAATTTCAGCGATAAATTCGAGTGCGAAGCACGAGATACGTGATGAGAATGTGTTCGTTAAAGCCGAAGGAGCTTTAACAAAAGAGAATTCACAATCACCAAATTACTGTTGCCGATGCTTTCACCTCTTGTTTTAAAAAGTCTATGCACGAAGATTGAGCTTTTAGCGCAAGGTAAATACATTATCGAGCGCGAAGCACGAGAACCAACAATCGCGCGAATGAATACATTTTTTTAAAAATTATACTCTTAATTAATAGTTGCTCACTGTAGGTTGCATTATTCATTGTAGGGAGGTTTCCCCTAGGCCGATACATATATTTTAATCCATATTGAGAATTTAATGTTATACCTCGAGCTCCTTTTTTACAGAACGGTTCTGCTCAGCCATTTTAGCTTTAAATGACTTTGGCAATTTTTTAACGAATTGCGTTACAATGCCATACAGCATAGCATGAAGTGTATGTGGTGACAAAAAACACAGGTACTTCAAGAGTTCTATGGTAACACTCTTCCATTCCTAAAATAAAAAATATTTCTAATTAGAGAAACGCACTAAAATAATAATTACTCGTTTATTTAAATCCTAAATTGAGAAATGTATACTCTTTTTAAATTCTTTTAACATTTCTTATTATTACATCTCCTTGTTTCTAAAATAACAATATAGTACACTTCTCGATCAAAAAATATTACTCAAACAAAGTAGTTGAATTTTTTACCAAATATCTGATTTCTAGCCAATAAGATTAGTTATCTAAAAAAAGGTGAATTTTCAGAGAAAATGAATCGAAAGGAAATTCGCAAAGTGATGCTAAAAGTAATGGGGATTTGTAAAGAATAGCAGGAGAAAAGGGGAGAGGAATTAAAGAAGGAAATTAGGCGGGAAATGCCTTAACTTAAGAGAGAAATAAAGAAATGGGAAGAAGTCAGGGAACAGTTAGAAAAGAGGATGCAGTCATTGGAACAAAAACTAGAGAAGCATAAGATAATAATAAAAAGGTAGTGGAGAAGAAAAGACTTGAAAAAATAGAACAAAGAATAGAAAGGAAAGTGAGGAAAGAAAGAAAAGAAACATAGGGATAAAGGGTATAATAATAGAGGGGAAGGAGCTGAAGGAAGGAGTGGAAGAAGTACTAAAAAGGTTTGATGCGAAGTTAGAGATAAAAGAAGTGAGAAGTGTAGGAAGGGAGAAGCGAATATGAGAGAGACTGCTACGGGTGAGACTAAAGAAATGGGAACATATGAGGGAAATGACGACAAAGAAGAGGATGTCATATGGAAGCTCGACGAGAATAGAGGATGATTTGACATACGTAGAAAGGAAGATGCAGTATAAGTTAAGGAAAATAGCGGAAGAGGGTAGAAAAAAGTTGAGAATAACATGGGTTAAGTATGGGAGAATACGAGGGTGGATTGATAAGTTTCCGGCCTGACCAAGAAAAACAACGTTTTTAAGAATTTTTTTTTTATTTCTCAACATAATCTCCTCCAAGGCTGA
>NC_046666.1:34809111-34816867 GCF_010883055.1 Belonocnema kinseyi | reverse complement strand
TAGTCATGTAAACAATGGAACAGTTAAATTTTGAGTTTGAAATATTACTTATAAATGAGATCAAAATAATGAAATAGAAGAATTTTCAATAATAAACTTAATTTTTAACTCAAAAAAGTACATTTTCAACGGAATAGTTGAATTTTTAACTAAGAAAGATAAATTTTCAACAACAACTGAAATTCTTAAAATTTCAGTTAAAAAAATATTTTTCAACAGCAAATAAACGAAATAGTTAAATTTTTAACTATGAAATATAAATTTTCAACGAAAAATAGAATCATTACATTTTCAGTTTAAAATATAATTTTCAACAAAATGAAACTAATTTTAATTCAGTTGAATTCAATTAAAAAGTAAAATTTTCAACAAAATATTTGAATCCTCAACCAAAATGATGAATTTCCAAAAAAGAATAGTTAAATTTTCAAATGAAAAAAGTGCAAATTTTCAAATAAATAGTTTTATTTCCTACAAAAATAGTTAAATTTTAAACAAAAAATATAAATTTTTAATAAAAAAAGTTCGTTTTCAACCAAATTGTTGACGAATTTTCAACAAAAATGTGCATGGATTTTTAACGATAAAAGATAAATTTGTAATTTAAAAATTCAATACATTTTCAACCAAAAAAAAAAAGAAGAATTTTTAAGAAAAGAGTTCAACATTCAGCCAAATAGTTAAATTTTCAACCAAATAGTTAAATTTTCAGTAAAAAATTAATATTCAACCGAAAATTAAATAAGTTTTCAACAATATAGTTAAATTGTCGTCCAATGAAATGAATCTTCGACCAAGGAATGAATTTTTAATATAAAACTTAAAATTCAACAGTTTTGTTAAAAATTAAAATCTTTTTTTGGTTGAAATATCAACTATAACACTTTTCATTTAAAATAGTTACTAGGTTTGTTTGCCCAGCGTAATAATATATAGAAAATACCAGGTCTTTTATATATAAAACTTTTCGTTGAGAATTGATATTTTTTCAATTGAAAATTCCACTACTTGGTTGAAAGTTTATTTATTGAGTTAAAAATTGAACTATTCTGTCAAACGGTCATCTTTTTGATGGAATATTTTACCTTTTTGTTAAACAAGACACAACATTTTTGTTTGCAAAATCGAACAGTTGGTTGAAAATTCATCTTTGTTATTTAAAAATTCAACTATTTTGAAAATACAGCTATTTTTTCTTAAATCGTCTATTTTGTTGAAACTTTATGTAAATGTAACTGTTGGTTGGAAAATAATTTTTTTGAGTGAAAATTAAACGAACTTGTTAAAAAATGAAATTACATACCCGTGGGTCAGTCCCCTTCATAAATATAGAATCTACACCTTCAAGTTCTGCGAGAAGAACTGATGCAAACTCAAAAGCGAACTTCAGGTCCTTCACATCTGCCTAAAAAAAATTAATTTACAATTTAATTAAATATTTTGTGCTATAAGTTTGAATAAATACGCTAACAACTGCGACAGTATGGGACCATTACCGGGTTACCGATTAAAAATTAGCCTTGTCTATAAAATTGACAACGCTTTCCAGAATATAGATAAAAAATTATTTTTAAATTTTCATAAAGATTATTAAATTCTGCTGTAAATGAGCCTTATTTGAAGTACTTGTAATTATAGTAATAAAAAAAAGTAATTATTGTTTAATTTTTTATTTTAAGTCAATTTTTTAATTTTTACACGATTTAAAAAAAAACTAGGAAAAATTTAAAAATTTGAAAAAGATATTTCAAACTCTTAGAAACTTTTATAAGACTCCAAAATATTAAAAAATTTGAATATAATTTCAAAAAATTTAATAAAATGTAGATTTTTCAAGACTATGAAATAAAACTGTTTATCCCTTTTAAGATATTTGAAAGCTCTTAACATGATACAATCTTTTAAACTTATTTTGTTATAATTTTAGAAACAAATCGAGCAAGTTTAAGAGATATTCAAAAGTTTTGAAAAAATAAAAAAATAATTTTTAACTTAAAAAGATTTCCACAAATTTAAAACAAAATATAGATTTTGAATATTTAAAACTAAAAATTAAGAAGTTTTTTATAAATGTTGAAAGTTTTTAAGAGAAAAACAAAATTTTCTCAAGACTTATGCGCAAACTTGTAATGATTTTTTATTTCACAAAATGTATTTAAGGAGAATATTTAAAAAGACTTCGAAGCACTACAAAAGATTTCCAAAATTATCAAAAAGAAATCTTAAATATTTTTAGGTAATTTGTTTCATTTTTTAGAATTGTTTCAAACTTGTAGCGAAAATTCGTATCATTTTAAAAAACATTAAGAAGTTTTTAGAAAATGTAAGAAAATCCTAGAAATTTGTAACTATTTATCAAAACTTAAAACAAATAGTGGATATTTTAAAAAATTCGATATAAAATTTTTAAGTTTTTTGTACAGATATTGAAAAATTTAAAGATAATTAAAATGCTTGCAATTATTTAAAGTGATTCTTAATTTTTTTAAATAATGTTAAGAGAATATTTAAAAACATTATAAAAGGCTTCTAAACTTGTCAGAAATTAATTCGAAAAATTTAAGGACGATTATAAGACTAATAAAATATTTATAATAATAAATATAAAATATTTATTTAGGGATAGAAATATTTTTATATTTGAAAATATTTCTCAAAATTTCTGATATATTTTTTTATTTTTCCGAGCGTAAAACAGATCTAAATATATTTCAAACTGACTGAAATTATTTCTAAAATGTTGTAAAATCCTGTAAAATAAGAAAAAAATGGCTTAGAAATTTTCTAGACACTTCTCGAGAAACCTAAGTAAAGAATACCTTTTTATTATATAATTTAAAATAATAAAAAATTTGGGAACTTTTTTATAATTTAAAAACAAATTGTAGATTTCATCAAATATAAAAATAGAAGTTTGAAAGTTTTCAGGGATTAATTTTTTTTCATTCCATGACCATTTTTAATTAATTTTTTATTTTTACAAATTAATTTCAATAAAATAGTTTTAAATATATTAAACTAAAAGATATTCAAACCGGTTTTTTTTAATTTGTATTTTGGAAAATCCAGGACGACAAATTTAGAAGCTTTTAAAGAATTTAGAGAGAATATTTAGGAACATTTCAAAACATTTCAAAAATTTTCAAAAAATATTCCGAAAGATTTTAAGGCCATTTTTTTAATTTTGCAAATTACAAAAAAAATAGGAAAAATATTAATCATTTTAAAAGATATTTAGAACTTTTTTAAAATGTTCAAAAATAATCCAATGAAGAGATTTAAGAACACTTTAAAGGAAATGTGAATTTTTAAAGATTTAGAAATAAATATTTGTAAATAAGTACTTGTGGATATTTTATTATCACTTTGAGGAAGATGAAAATAAAGTTCAGATTTTTAAGGGATTTTGTACTTCAAATTCAATTCTTGTTAGGAGCTAGAAAAATGAATTTCAGTCATACAAAAAAAGTTTCGAATGACTATTTATTTTTTAGGTTTATTAATTTTTCTGTTTTAGGTTTATACAAATATAATGTTTCTTTGGATCAAGAAAAAATCCAAAAAGATTTCTAAATATTTCAGACATGTCAAATCAAAACTACCAAAAAGGATGAATTTTCAAACTATAAAGACGAATTTAAAAAAAAAACTGTTGAATTTTAAACCGAAAAATATTTTTCAGTCAAGGAAAAATCGTAGGCAAAAATAATTTGTAACGTAAAATGAAAAGTCAATTTTTTAAGATTCAGTATCTGTTTGCTTTGAGGTTACATTGATATAATTTTCCTGTTTCTCAAAAAAATTAAAAAATATTTTGTAAGAGTTCAAATCTATCGAAAAATTATCTAGAAAATTTGTAAGAATTTTTGCTGCTTGCAAAATAATTTTAAATATTTCATGAATATTACGGATCGACTTTTGAACATTTAACACAATTTTTTAATTTTTATAATATATTTAAATATTCTCTAAAAGCTAACTCTTCAAAATAAAGAATCACTTCCAATATTCACAGGAATCTTGAGAACATTTTTTATTATCTTAAAATATTTCTCAATCTTTAAAAACTTCAGAATTTTATTTCAAAATCTTCAAAAATCCAAATTTCTATATATCTTTTGAAATGATTCAAATTTTTCCTATTTTTTATATAATTCTGAAAAATTAAAAAATTGCCTTGAAATATTTCAGAATCTTTTTTGACAATTTTTGAAATGTTTTGAAATCTTCTTAAATATTCCTTCCAAATTCTTCAAAAGCTTCTAATTTTTTTGTCTTAAATCTTAGAAAATACACATTTTTAAAAAACCTGTTTGAATGTTTTTTAGTTTGAAATGATTTTTTCATCTGTTTAAAACTTCTAAGTATTTTTTAACTTTTTCGAATTTTTTCTAAGATTATCTAACCTTGCAAAACGGAAACATTATGCTGAAAAATCTTCTACATTCTTTTCCGAAATTTTAGGAAATCATTTGAAATGTGTTAATATATTTTAAAATATTTTATTGAAATTAATTTGTAAAAATAAAAAGTCAAGTAAAAATTGTCCTGGAATTTAAAAAAATTAGTTCCTGAAAACCTTTCAACATTCTATTTTTATATTTGATAAAATCTGCATAATTTTAGTTAGTTTGAAATATATTTAGGACTATTTCATGCTTGAAAAAAATAAAATAATATATCCAATATTTTCAAAAATATTTCAAAATATAAATATATTTTTATTCTCTTTAAAATTTCTAAAACGCCTGAACATATTTTAAACTGATTCGAATTATTCCTAAAATCGTCCTTAAATTTTCTGGATTCATCTTTGACCATTTTAGAGGTCCTTCGTAATGTTTTAAAATGTTTTTAAATAATCTTTTTAAATTATTTTTAAAAATAAAGAATCATTAAAAATATTTGCAAAAATTTAAATTATCTTAAAATTGTTCTATATCTGTACAAAAAACTTCAAAACTTTATTTCGAAAATTTTAAAATATCCACTATTTGTTTCAAGTTTTGATAAATAGTTATAAATTATTTATTATTTTGGACATTTTCTAAAAACTTCTAAATATTTTTTTAAATAAGACGAATTTTTACTACAAGTTTTAAAAATTCTAAAAATTTACACAAATTACCTAAAAATCTGCAAGATTCCATTTTGACGATTTTGGAAATCTTTTGTAATGCAAGAAATCTTGAGAAAATTTTGTTTTTCTCTTGAAAACTTTCAACATTTTTAAAAAGCTTCTAAATTTTAGTTTTGAATAATCAAAAATCTATATTTTGTTTTACATTTGTAGAAATCTTTTTGAGTTAAAAATTATCTTTGTATTTTTTCAAAACTTCTGAATATCTTTTAAACTTGTTTGACTTTTTTCTAAAATTATAACAATATAATTTTTTTTAAACTATATCATATTAAGAGCTTTCAAATATCTTAAAAAGGATAAAAAGTTTTATTTCACAATCTTGAAAAATCTACATTATGTTAAATTTTTAAAAAATAAATTCAAATTTGTAATTATTTTGTAATCTTCTAAAAGTTTCTAAAAGTTTGAAATATCTTTTTTAAATTTTTAAATTTTTCCTAGTTTTTTTTTTAAATCGTGCAAAAATTAAAAAATTGCCTATAAATAAAAAAATTAAACAATAATTACTTTTTTGACAATAATTTAATATTTCTCATTTCTTTAAAGGGATTTTATTATATTTTAATGAAAGTTCAAAGAATTTATTCACAAGAATTGAAGGATTTCGAAACACTTAAAAGATTTTAAGAGATTTTCGATATTAAAATTTAGGATATTTAAATAAGATAATAATCCACTTTAAAATCCCTTCTTAACGTGCAATAATCAAATTGATGAAAAGAATTCCTGAAAATAAAATCAAGAATCAAACGACCAAATTTGGACAATCACCACAAAATGTTCCCATTGGAATCTGGAAAAAGGAACATTTTCCTCCCTCCTTTCCCCCTACAAAAAATTTTAAAAAATATTTAAAAAATATAAAATCAAAATTTAAAAAATATGTATATAGAAAAAAAATTAATTAAATTAAATTAAAATAAAAAAATTTTAAATTAATAATTTAATAATTAATAATAAATAAGAAATAATAAATTATTCCAATGGGAACATTTTGTGGTGGTTGTCCAAATTTGGTCGTTAGATTCTTGATTTTATTTTCAGGAATTCTTCTCATAGATTTTCGATATTTGAAGGTATTTAGTATATACAAAAAGTTAAACAAATTTAAAGATTTTTAATGAATTTAAAATATTCGAAGGTATTTTAAAAGATTCCAATGAATTTTCAAAACTTTAAAAGGTTTTAAGGTTTTTCAAAAGATTTAAAAATATTAAAAATATCTTAGGGTATTTTAAAGAATCCAAAGAAATTCAAGAGATTAACAAAATTTAAAGGAATATCATCAGATTTCCGATAACTTCACGAGAGTAGGATTGCAACATGGTTAAGGAGGCAGAGTTCTGTTCCGAGCTAAACGGCAGTAAACGAGCGACTGGTCATTTATCGACAGACGATAATCGTTCGTGACCGTCGTAAAATCCCACCAGTCGGTAAGTCTTTTCGTAACTAAGATTAATTGGATACCTACATCGACATATAGAAATGGGCCGGTAATGCTGTGGGGAGAACGGTAATGGGCTCTAGAGAGAGAAAAAACATATGAGACGTAGACCTATCTCTTTCTAGATAAAGCTGATTGGTCGAGAATATTTTTGTTGGGTGAAGTTTGGCGCAGCACAGGACCGTGCTTTGTGTCGTTAGTGCCCCAATAATGTGACGTTCATCGCACTTTTCAGAATTGATTTATTTATAATTTATTGTAAATAAATCTAAAAAATGGTGCCAGCCTGTGTAGTTTGTGGGGGTTGTCAAGACGTTTATATGGGGATATGTTTTCATACGTAAGTAAAGTTATTGAATATAGTAAAATAAAAAATGTTACAACAAAAACAAATCCTCAAAATATGAAGTGGTTATTTTTTATGTTATAGAAATATTGTTCAAATTTTTGACAGTTATTACATTATTTTTAAACTCACAAAACGATTATTATTGTAGCATTTTCAATCCAGTTTCAAGAAGAATTGAAAGTTACCAAGTTTTTAAAATAATCTATCTGAAACAGGCAGGTCTACGTCTCATATGTTTTTTCTATCTCTAGAGCCCATTTCAGTTCTTCCCAAAGCGTTACCGGTCCATTTCTATATGTCGATGGATACCTAGTAGGTACCTATAATGCCGACCAATAATATGGCAGGCTACTAACCAGCAAACATGGTTACCGAACAGATCTGTAACTGTTCGAGAACACAAAAGAACGTGTTCAAGAACAGGTTAGTAACAGGTTACGTACATGCGAGTAACTACAGGGTGGTCCATCTAGTGTTTGGAATTTGAATCACGGATTTTATGACAGTCAAACGTCAATTGTCATTCTTGATGCCATAAATAGTTAGTTATATGTTTGACATTTACAAAATGGGACGCTATTCGCTTGAAGAAAATTGGGAAATATTAAAAACTTATTTCCAAAGTGGTGAGTCTTCTACTCAAACAGTGCGAAATTTGAAAAAAATATTTGATAAAAAAAATGTGCTGAAAACTCAATTTGTGGATCAATTCGTTAACCGTGTTCGTAAAACTGGAATGTTGGTGGATAAACCAACTCGAGAACGTACTCGTCCAGTGCGCTCAACCGAAAATATTGCTGCTGTGGCTGAAAGTGTGCGT
>NC_046666.1:34804870-34809011 GCF_010883055.1 Belonocnema kinseyi | reverse complement strand
ATTGAAGATGATGAATTTTATCGAAAAATCATTTTTTCGGACGAAGCACATTTTCACCTCGGTGGTTATGTCAACAAGCAAAATTGTCGCATCTGGGGCACGTAAAATCAACATGTCGTCGTAGAAAAGCCAATGCATCCACAACGAGTCACTGTTTGGTGCGGATTTTGGTCTGGTGGCATCATCGGTCCATTTTTCTTCGAAAATGATGAAGGAGCCACCGTAACCGTCAATGGTGAGCGCTACGGGGCAATGTTAACTGACTGGTTTTTTACTGAAATTGACGGAATGGATATGAACAACATTTGGTTTCAACAAGACGGCGCTGCGTGCCACACAGCGCATGCCACAATCGATATTCTGCGTCCAATCTTCGAAAATCGAATAATCAGCAAAAATGGTGATGTGAATTGGCCTCCCCGGAGCTGCGATTTGACGCCATTGGACTATTTTCTGTGGGGAGCGGTGAAGGATAAATGTTATGCAAACAATCCAGAAAGAATTCAAGACCTCAAGACCGAAATTCATGCCGCTATTGCTGAAATAAGGCCAGAGACAATCGAAATGTACTCAAAAATTGGGTTGATCGAATGGGCTATTGCCAAGTCAGTCGTGGTGGACATTTGACCGAAATTATTTTTCATAAATAAATTTCATAAATATACCTTTTAAATAAATGTTCAACCATTGAAAAATATTGACCCGTTTTTGTTTTATAGCAAAATCAAATTCCAATTTTTAAATGGACCACCCTGTATGTCATCCTCCATACGCTAGAACAATTCTATAACAGTTCTAGAACTCTATGACATACGATCTGTAACATTTCTAGAACAATTCTAGAACTCGGTTATCAGTATTATGTAACAGTTTTGTAACACATCTAGAACGCTGTGACAACTGATCTGTAACATTTCTAGCGCAATTTTAGAGCTTAGTTACAAATGTTGTATAAAAAATCTTTAACAGATCTAGAACGCTGTCACCACCGATCTGTAATGTTTCTAGAACAATTCTAGAACTTTGGTACGCTGCGTTGTAAAAAATCTAGGACAATTCTAAAAGTTATATAACAATTCTATAACAGTTCTAGAACTATTTTTTTTCAAATATGGAAAAGTGTTATGTACGTGTTGATAAATCAGTCTCGACCTTGTATTTATGTTAGATCACTCAATCAGTCGTCGATTGGAAAGCTCAGTTACAATTATGTACCATTCAAAGGAATAGGATTCCCCGGGATATTCGATTTGACCCCATTTATGTCCCGGGTTATTCCAGGGATAACCCGTCGGAATATCCTGCGAGGCGGAAATTTGAATATCCTCATGAATATATTTTGATCCGGGATAGCGGGTACGCAGTCCCAACTAACAAAAATTATACGTCTGAGATATCCACATTAGGGATATTCGCAAGGGTCATCTCGACCGTAGTGTTAGCGAACTAATCTTTGTTCCTAATTCGTTCTAGAACACACTTGTAACAGGGTTCTAGAACTTCGATATAACACTTTTACGGCACAGTTCTAGAACAAACTTGAAACAAATATTATAGAACGTCTGTGATCAGTTTGTTTTGAAACAATTCCATAGCAAATGTTAGAGAGCAGTGCTGTCACATAGTTCTAGAACAGTTCTGTAACAATTTTGTCACAGTGTTCTAGAATACGATTAACTTTTTGTTCTAGAACAGTTCGGTCACAATATTCTCAGAGTGTTCTAGAACACCGTTACCTATTTTTTTTAGAATAGTTCTGTCACCATCTTGTAACAACTGTTATAGAACACAGATCCTTTTTTGATCTGGAACAGTTACAGAACGTGTTTGCTGGGCACTTTACCAGCAAAAGAAAATGTAATGCCCAGAATTATCATCAGTCAATAATATCGACATTTAGATTACCTATAGCCGCTAATTTCGGAATCTAAATTATATTCGATCGATAAAGCCGAAATTTAGATTACCTTCAGCTGATAAAGTAGGAATATTTAGTGTGTTTTAAAAAGATATCCATAAAAATCAAGTTCTTTGTTACCATTTCTGAAATTACTACGATAGACTAAACTGAAAGTAGAAATTATTGAACCCTTTGGTAAAGGGTTATGTGCTTTTAATTTTTCTCAGCAAAATAAACTTACGTGATTTAATCAAAAGTTGTAAAAAAATTAAAGTTTTGATCAATATTTTTCTTTTTGATTTCACAGCTTTTTATAGGTTTTAATTTTGTATGCGACTAAAAATATTTTCAAAAATAATGTAACATACGGTGTGGGTGGCGGGGGGGGGGGGGGGGGGGGGGGGGGGGGGGGGGGGGGGATCTAAACGTAATTTACGGATGTCCCCTTATAAATTACTATCTTCAATAAATGAAATTTTTTTTTTATTTTGTAAATATGAACAAATATACCTTTTGAACAATCGAACCATGTGTAGTATTCATGTATCTAGTGAGACGTTCTATTGCCGATTTCATATCTTCGTCAATCGCACTAATGGGACCGTTGCTTTTATCGTGTTCGAAGTAAAAGTATCTCAATTTCTTCAAGTCTACCTGAATATAAAAAAAATATAATTAATGTACTGAATTACATTTTTAATGATAGTGCTAAAAAATAAGCAGTAATGCGCCTGATGATTATAATTCTAGAATTAAATTCTATTTATAAAAATCAAGAAGATAATATATGGTTTCTATATTGCAAAATTTTATTTTCTCGTCAAATCTATTTTCTACTGAAAAACACTAATGATGAAAAGTAAAAAAGTATCGTCACTATAAAATGTTGATCAATTTTATAAACAAATTACGAAAAAAGCACTGCTTTTGCTCGTTTAGCATTTTATTTAAAAAATGCACTGGTCAAAGTTCAAAGCATTTATTGACATTCATTTATGACATTTTTTTATCAGATTCATCAATATTTTGTCAAGTGGTGATATATGATTGTTTTTATCATTAGTATTTTGCGATAAAAAAATTAATTTCTTGATACTTTTGGATGATTCCAAGTTTATTTCAGCTGTGCAAAGAAACATAAAAATAATGTTTAAAATATTTATTGTTTAAATTTACTTGGTAATGCAAAAACACGATCATTTATTCCGGATCCTGAAATTGTTCAATACTGTATGACACTATAATAAAGATTAATAAATGTTCTTAATTTTTATACTTTTTGATCAAGACGATTTGCCACTTCTGGGTTCTGACTAATAACTTTAAGAAACATCGGCAGATCCTTGGCATATCGAACCATAGGGGCAATCGTAAAGAACGAAGGCCACTTTTTGTCAGTACAGTCCGGGTAGTGTCCAGAAACAGAAACCCAGCCTAGAAACAATAATTAATTAAAGTAAGAGATTAATATTTTTAAACAGAAAAGTATTACAAATATAACTTAAAATTGTTTATAAAATCATAATAAGATCGTGTATTTTAACCTGGAGTCGGTTTATGTCCGAAAACACCGCAGAACATTGCCGGAAGTCTACACGATCCGCCAATATCTGATGCGAGACTAAGAACTGAAGCCCCGGCCCCTAAAAGGGCAGCCTACAAAATAACGATTTTCATTAAAAAATAGTAATACATTATATTACAAGAAATGTATTTTCCACTAAATATATCAAATTTGATACATTTTGTATAACTTTTACGATTTAATGTAAAACAAATCTGGAATAACTCTACAAGAGTTTTCTATACTTCATACCGAACCCCGATTTCAAAATTTCAATAAAACATATGGGGAAATTCATGAAAAAAAGTTGAAAACTTTCATAGAAATCACATTTGAGGTATTAAGAGTTTCTGATCACATCATTATAAGGTCTAGATACGAGGGTAGTTCAATAAGTCCTTAGAATGAAGTATAAAAACAATTTTTTTTGGGTAAATTTTTTTTATTTTTCAACATAATCTCCTTGGAGCTCTATACACTTGGTCAATCTCTTTTCAAGTTTTTTTAATCCTTCAGAAAAGTGCGTTTTCGGAAGTTCCTCAAAATAAGCACTTACAGAGGCAATGACATCTTCATTGTCTGGAAATCTCTGTCCACCGAGCCATGTTTTCAAGTTTGGAAATAAGAAAAAGTCACTGGGGGCTAAATCTGGTGAATACGGTGGGTGTTCGACCAAT
>NC_046666.1:34756589-34804770 GCF_010883055.1 Belonocnema kinseyi | reverse complement strand
ATCTTCTATCCTTCAACACCATATCGTGGATTTTATTGATGATTTCGGGAGTACTTGCTCTACGGGCCTTCCTGAACGTGGTTCGTCACTTATTGATGTACGTCCACGCTTAAATTCATTTACCCAGTAATAAACCGTTGCTAAGGGAGGGGCAGATGTGCCATAAACTGAGTCCAATTCATTTTTTATCTCATATGGAGTTAAACCCTTTAAATGAAAATGTTTGATTACCGCTCTGAACTCGTTTTTTTCCATTTTTCTTAACGAACAATTTTTTTTCAATTGGTTATAAAAACACGTAAACTCAGAAGATGTGGACTGTGACTGCACCACATATCTAGTCGGGAGTGGTGCTGACTGAAAACAGATGATTTGAAGCGATTCGCGCGCCATCTGTTAGTCATTCTAAGGACTTATTGAACTACCCTCGTACCTCAGTTCAGTATAATAATATGGAATCTGATTGATGATGTATCTGACAAATTGTTGTATTTATTAAATATTTAATATTTAATTCATATTATTGCAATTCATGATATGGTGTGACATTAAAACAAAAGTCTTTTTATTGATTTTTTTTATAATTAAAAAAAAGTACGCATACTATTAAAAAAAAATTGTTATTGAATATTTTATTGCAACTGGGGTCGTTTTTCCAAAAATTCGATTTTTTATTTTTAGTCTAATTGTTTCGATTAAAAGAAAATTGACTCGCCCTTTATACAAATTATAAATAAAGATGTTGTTTATCCTTTTTTGATGAACAACTTTTGCAAATTAATTTTTTTTTTCGTGCCTCGCGTCGTTTTTTCAAAAACTTAGTTTTTTTATTTTCAATGTTGTTATTTAGAAAAGAAATTAAAACTATTCGTCCGATAAAAAAGTGACCAATAAGAAATTTGTAAATCTTTTTTGGCTGCATAATTTTTGTCGAATGATCATTTGTCCTATTTTGCATATTTTAACCGCAAAATGGAATATCTTATTATTTTTTATGCAGACGAAATTTGAATGATCGATTTTTCAAGAAAAGTAAAAAATTTATTATAATAATTTTGTAGGGCATTCAAAAATCAACATTTTTCTTTCCTTGGCTTTTTTTCATATTGTGCGTTATTTGGCTTAATACTTTTATTTTTTTTGTAAGTGCTATATAACTCTGGTATTTTGCGCTCACTTTGTGAATTTTTATCCAAAATAGTTTACAGAAATTTAATACCTCCTCTTATAAAAATTTGAACATAAATTAAAAAAAAAAAATCAACCAGTAAAATTTAGCGAAAGAATACGAGTTTTTAACAAAATACTTAAATCATTAACCAAAAAAGTTTCCACAAAGAAGATTAATTTTGTACCGAAAAAGACGAATTTTAAACAAAAGATTAATTTTTGAAACTGAACAAACCCCTAAGACATGAATTTTCAACAAGAATGTTATCATTTTCAATCAAGAGGAATGAATTTTCAACTGAAAAAGATAAGTTTTCAATAAAAAAACACACATTTTTAACCCGAAATTAAAATGTCAAATTTTCACTTCGAAATGTTGATTTAAAAAAGGCGCATTCTCAAGAAGTTAAATTCTATAAATAAACGCGAATTTTCAACTAAATAAATTAATTTTCTACAAGATAGTTGAATCTTCAAATTGTATACGAACAATTTTCAAGCAAAAGTTTTATCGAAATACAACATGAATTTTAAAGCAAGTTGCTGAAGTTTGAAGCCAAAAGGACCAACTTTTCGGCTAAGCAGTTGAATTTTCTACAAAATAGTTGAATTTTTAACTGAAAAATATAAGTTTTCAATCAAAAATATAAATTTTTAACAAACAATGAAAACACTTAATTTGCAGTTTGAAACATTAATTTTTAAAAAATCTGCCCGCTACGCGGACACATTCTTATCGCGGGCTGCGCGAACGGCTCGATTCGCTCGCAAGTTTGAGCGCGCCTAGGGCGCGCGACAGTTGGTTCTCGCGTTACGCGGTCGATGTTGTATTTAACTCGCGCTTCGAGCTCGGTCTTTATATTTTCGCACATTCTTGCGCAAAAATTTTTATATTAAAACTCAAAACATTCACCACTGTAATTTTGTGATTGTGAATTTTCTTTCGTTAAAAAAGCTTAGCTCGAGAGTTTGAGCGCACCTAAGGCACGCGACTGATGGCAATCGCACTCCGCGCTTAGTCTTTGCATTTCTTCCGCATTCGGGCACAGACCTTTTAAAATCAAAGGTGAACGAACCAACAACTGTAACTTTGTGATTTTGACTCTCTTTTGTTAAAGCTCTTTTGGCTTTAACGAACACATTCTCAACACGTATCTCATGTTTCGCACTCGATTTTGTCCAACATGTCAACTTTTCTACATTATACACAACACTTTTATATCAATTATAATACATTTTTTATGTAACTCTGCCAGGGATTACTTATTAAAAAATTGCAAAATAAAAAGCAAATTGTATTTATCATGATTATTTTTGTATTTGTTTCTTATTTTGCTTTAAATTGTATTCTAAACTGCTCTGAAACATATATCATTCCAATAAATATATATCATTACAATTCATAATTTGCATAAAAAATGAATCATACTAATTCTTATTTCCTTGTTTTTATCATTTTAAAAAATTTTTAATATTGTTTTTTACGATTAAATAAAAACTACTGCGCATCTGCACAGGGTCTCATACAAGAACTTATATGGGGTCTTATATAGGAGCCTATATCCTCTTTCGTCTTTTCTGTGCATTTTCCAAGAAATTAATTTTTTAATTTTTAATCTTATATTTTACGATTAAAAGAAAATCTACTCGTCCTATCGAAAAATGATTAATAATAAATTTATAGATCTTTTTAGGCGAACAACTGTTGTCTGGTAATTTAAGTTCATACCTTGTGTCGTTTTTTCAAACAAATTTAATATTTTTATTTAGAATGTTATTTTTTACGACTAAAGCAAAAACTACGTGTCCTATCAAAAATTATAGGTCTTTTTTGGATGAACAAGTTTTGTCTCACTTTTTTGTAGCCTATATCGAAAAGTGATTCATTATAAATTTGTAGTTCTTTCCAGGCCGCGAAATTTGAGCTTTTTCATTTTTTTTCGTGTCTTGCATAGTTTAACCAAAAAATTGAATTTTTGAATTTTTCATTATTTTTGGTACGATCAAATTTGGAATGTTAACTTTTCAACCAAATTTAAAAAATTGTTATCATAGTCTTGTAGGGCTTTTAAAAAGCAAAGTTTTTCTTCCCCTGACTTTTTTTCATATAATGCGTTGTTTGTCTTAAAATGTTCATTTTAGTTTTTTTTATTTTGAAAATGCTCTAACTCTGATAATTTCCTTTTTATAGAAAAAAGTCATGGGGATAAATTGTTTAAGTTTCTGGGTACTATGAACAACTGTACATAGAATTTATAAATCTTAAAAAATGTGGTTTCAAAAATGATTTTTAATTGATTGTTTTGACTGAAAATTAAACTATTCCAGTTAAAGATTCATTATATAATTTAAAGGTTTATCATAAAGGTTTCAAATTATCATCTTGACAGAAAATTCATCTACTTGGTTGAAGATTCAACTGTTTGATTGAAAATTAACTTTTTTATTAAAAATTTATATTTTCTTGGGTAAAGAATTCGAATGTTTCGTATAAAATTCTTTTTGGCATAAACATTTAACAAATTTGTTGAAATTTTGGTTATTACTGAATTGAAGAATTGTTTTTGTCTGTAAATTTCAACAACAGCAACTGTTAGGTTTACTCTAAATTTGAATCTTTAAACCATGTTACATATACACACCAATCAGTTACTGAATTCTAGCCATGTATCAAATATTTTTTAATTATTAATCCTTTTGGGTAGAAAATTCAACTGTTTTTTATTTAGCATAAAAATCTTTTTTTGTTGGTTTAAATGTGAGCTATTAAATGTTTTTATTGAAAATTCATTTTTTTTAAGATTCAATTACTTAGTTAAAAGATGAACTACTTTGTTACAAATTAAATTTAAGTGTTGAGTTACAAATTCAGCTTTTTGTGTATAAAATTGATCTTCTTACTTGATAATATTCATCAATTTAGTTAATAAATAAATTTCATTGCTATAAATTTCAACTTTTCTTTGTAATAAAAATTTAAATATTTCTGGTAAAAACTGTATCATCTTTGGTATAAAATTAACGTATTACGTTAGTTTGAAAAATAACATTATTGTTCAAAATTAATATGTTACGGTTGAAAATTCAACTGCTTTATAGAAAATTCGTCTTTTTTATATAATTTTTTTCTTTAAAATTTAACTACTCAATTTTTTTTCGAAGTTAAAGTTTTTAATTAAAAAAATTCAACTATTGTGTTGGAAAATGATTTTTTGGTCGAAAATTTTTTTTTTTGACAGAAAATTAATCTTCTTTCTGGAAAATTCAACTGTTGTATCAAAATTTCATCTTTTTGGATTCGAAATTCAACATTTTAGATGAGATTTTTGTATTGACTAAGAAATTTTAATTGGTTAAAATTTCAACCCTTGTTAAACATTCTTCATTTTAATTTGAGAATTTTTCTCTTTTTGGCATAAATTTTATATTTTTTGGTTAAAAATGCAACTATCTGGTTAAACATTTATTTGTTTATGCAGTTTTTTAGAGAATTCGTATTTTTAGCTCAACAATTCAAAAATCAGTAGAATTTTAAACTGTTTAGATAAAATTTAAACTAGTTTGCTGAAACTTTATATTTTTTAGTTTGTTTTTGGTTAAAACTTAATTTAAACAAAAAAAATCACGATTTTATTTTTAGTTGGAAATTATTTATCATTTTTTTATAGAAAATTCATGCCTTTTGTTAAAAATGCATCCTTTCTGGTACCATATTATTCCTTTTGTTGAAAATGTAACTATCTTCTTGAAAATTGATGTATTTCGTTAAAAATTCGTTTGTTTGGGTAAAAAAATCAATTTTCCAGTCAATAATGTAACTATTAGGTTGAAAATTAGTCTGTTTTATTTGAAAATTAGTCTTTTGTTAAAAATTTCTGTTATTGGTTAAAATAAACTTTTTTTTATTTTAAATAAAAATATTTTTTGAATAAAATATCGACTACTATTTTTTTTATTGAAATTGCATTTTTTCAATTAAAAATTCATTTTTGACTTAAAATTTTAAATTCCAGCTGCTTAATAGAGAACTTTTTTGTTTTTTAAATTGAAAATTATTAATTTGTTTTTGCATTAAACTATTCCATTTTGTAATCAAATTTGATTTTTTTTAGTATAAAAATGCAACTGTTTGATGAAAATTAAAGTAATTTGACAAAAATTCAACTTTTTGGTAGAAAATTATTCTTCTTTGTTAAAAATATAACTAAACTATAAAAACCTCATCTTTTTGGTTTTGAAATTCCACATTTTGGATGCAATTTTTTTTCTTTATTGGCTTAAAAATTTTTATTGCTTAAAATCTCAACTCTTGTTGAAAATTCATATCGTTTGGTAAAAATTTCACATTTTTTGGTTTCAAAATCAACTATCTGGTTAAAAATTAATCTGTTTTGGTTGACAATTAAGCTAATGGAAGAAAATTAATATTTTCGGCTCGGAAATTCAACAATTTGGTACCAAATTTTATTATTTAGTCAAAAGTTAAACTACTTTGATTAATTGATTGGGAGCTTCTAATGTGCCCCCTAAGGGTTTACATTTTTCTTGCACCTTCCTCGCTATTCCTTTACACACCCCCCACACACTTACTTGGTGGTGGGAGAGGGACCTACAGTTTAAGGTGGTTTTTGAACCACCAAGAGCAACAGCTTTAAGTACTTAGAGAAAACCTTTTTCTCTAGAGGTACCGGTCCCACGACTTTCCGGAGATGAACAACTCCCTTGCTAGGCTAGTGTTCACCGCATGGGCCGCCGAAGCTCTGCCAGAATGCGAGGCGGGAATCGAACCCGCAAGCCGACGGAGTGGGTTCAAAACTATCGTGTTTATTGAAAATTTATATTTTCTTTTTGAAAATTCAACTATTTTATTAAAAATTTAATTATTTAATAAACAATGTATCTGATGTTTTGAACGTTCGTCCTTTTGGGTTAAAGATTTAACTGTGTTATAAGAATTCTTCTTTTTTGCTTCAAATTTCAAGAATTTTGATTGAAAATCGAACTCTTTTTGGTTCAAGTTAAATCTATTCTGTTTAAAAATTCGACTATTTGGTTGAAAATTTATCTTTTCAGATTTTTTCATATTTCAAAAATTCGACTATTTTGTTGAAAATTCAAGTAGTTAGTTAAAGAGTGATTTTTTGTTTTAAAATTTAACTGCCTTTTTGAAAAATTGTCTTTTTGGATTGAACATTCATATTTTTCGTAAAAAAGTTCTTGGTTGAAAATTCAACCATTTAGAGGGAGCTTCAGAATTGGTGCATGAAAAAAGGAGAAGTGTCAGAGATGACTAGATTGTAGTAATATAAATTTAATATTATTAAAAGTTTAATATAATAAATTAAAATTAATCAATACAGTTTTCATGCTACCTAGTTTTTTAAACATTTGAAATCCTCATTCTCTACCGTTATCATAAAAAAAGACTTCCTCACCTCACCGCCCGAAGAACCACCGGATGTTCTTCTATTGTCATAAGGATTTTTGGTAGTACCCGTGACATTGTTGTAGGTTTCCCAACATAAACAAAGCTCGGGGGTGTTACTGACCAGCAAAGGAATGCCTCCAGCTAGTCGTGTTCTTCTCACCACATCAGCATCCGCCATAGCTATTCGTGGTTTTGGCTTCTT
Source organism: Belonocnema kinseyi (assembly GCF_010883055.1). Taxonomy (NCBI): domain Eukaryota; kingdom Metazoa; phylum Arthropoda; class Insecta; order Hymenoptera; family Cynipidae; genus Belonocnema; species Belonocnema kinseyi. The sequence continues at coordinate 34,797,970 of NC_046666.1, read as the reverse complement.
CACACCAGCGGCGTGACTCATTCCTAATTTAACAAAAAATTGTAAATTTTTAGCATTTATCAATTTAAAAAAATATATCAAAGTACCACACATGAAAGTGCCATCCACGACTCGTCCTCATACCTGTTTTAGGACGATATTATACAGGGTGGACACGCTGGGGCTTACATACATGGCGAGTTGAATGCTACCCGAATTGCACAACAGCAGGGGAGAAGCCATTATACAGGGATATTTTCATATTTCGCGCCTTTAAAGTTTCATTCGGATCGGCCATTCGGTCAAGTCCGTGCATCTTCGGATCAAGTTTATGGTAGTTTCCACGGTTGCGTTTGAAACTTCAAACGGATACAAGTGTCAAAACAATATAGGTTATGTTATATTGTAATTACAAATAATAAAAGTGTTTAATTAATAATGAAGTGAGACATGTGAACTGAGAAGTCAGCGTCATTTTTTTCTGTGCCAAGAACATTATAGAATGGTTGCTGAGTTATAAATACTATAAAATAGTAATAATATTCTGCGCTTCCAGTGGGCGAAGAGTGAAAAAAGGTATGTTATGAATAGACAGGATATGTTTCAAATAAAGTGAATGAAATATTACATGCGTAAACTTTAAACTGACATTGTCTACATTTACTGACAGCGATTAGGGCAAACCGGTGAATCTGAACATAACCGTTTGAAGTTTCGAACGCAACCATGGAAACTATCATAAACTTGATCCGAAGATGCACGGACTGGGCCGAATGGCCGATCCGAATGCAACTTTAAAGGCGCGAAATATGAAAATACCCCTGTATAATCGCTTCTGCCCTGCTGTTGTGCAATTTGGGTAGCATTCAACTCGCCATGTATGTAAGCCCCAGCGTGTCCACCCTGTACGTCGAGGCTTTCTTTTTTAAGGCAGAGTGTAATCGAAATCGAACTCTTCCGGAAATCGACACAGTGCCAAAATCACTACACAATTAGAAATTAAACGGAGGCCGTAAGAAACAATATTAATTCACGCTCTTTGTAGGAGTCTAATAATTTACTTAAGAATACTAAATTCCTTAAAAAGCAACCAATATTGCTCGCAGTCACCCTGGAAACGTGAAACGACAGAAATCCTTGAGCGATCCACGACTTGTCCTCATACCTGTTTCAGGTAGATCATACGTCGAAGATTTCTTTTTTAAGTCAGAGTGTGATCGCAATCGAACTCCTCCAAAAATAAAAGTAGATACAAAATCATTATACGATTAGGAAATAAACAAAGGCCGTAAGAAATAATAATTCACGCACATTAGTTTAAAATAATACCGTAGCTTTAATTTTTATCGCATTAACCGTTCTTTTTAACTCTTATAATAAACTTAGAGTGATTCAAGTCATTCAAAAAACACAGACTATTTTTTGTAGCTTCAATGGTAGCGCGAAACGACCGTAATACTTTAGTGATCCACGACTTGTCCTTATACCTGTTTAAGGGCGAAATTATACGTCGAAGATTTCTTTTTCAAGTCAGACAGTGATCGAAATCAAACTCTTTCGAAAATAGACCCAGTGCCAAAATTGTCATACGATTAGCAATTAAACGGAGGCGGTTAGTAATAATATAAATTCAAGCACATTAGTTTAGGGTTATATCGTAGCTTTAATTCTTACCGCAGTTAACGTCTTTTGTAGCACTTTTACAATTTACTTAAAGAGACTCAAGTAAATAAAAAGCAACCAATATTTCTTGTAACTTTAATGTAGTATGAAACGACCGTAATACTCTAGTCATCCACGACTCGTCCTCAGGTCATTCTTAGTTCCGAGTTGCATTGTAACTCGCAGTAGTTATGCAGAAATTTAATATGAATTTAACTCTACCCGTGGGAAAAACACGGTGAATGAAAAACAATCCTAGCCAACCACAATTAAAAAAAAAATTAGGGCATTTTAATGATGATGAAAAAGTCAGGGATTTAGAAAATAAATCTTGCAAAAGTCAGGGAATGTCTATCACTTCAAATAAGTGTCAATCGGAATCAATTTGGAAAAGTTCAAGTTTAATTAAAAATTGTTTAATTTCGTTTGTAAATGATTCTAGGTTAAAAATATTACAAGTTTCAAATTCTGGTTTTTGAATATTAATTGTAATGGAAAAAGATAAACTGGTCAGGGAAAAATTGGAGAATTTTTAAAATGAAGTTTTTCTGTAACCCTGATATAATATTCTTTTTTAGTCATTTATTTGTCTTGTGTTTGTCTTCATTTATTCTTTTCCTTATAACTTTTATTATTTGTTTGAAAATTTAATAATTGTGTTGAAAAGTCATTCTTTTTATTTAAAACTTATATTTAGATGCTGAAAAGTCAAACCAACACCTTTTTTGGATAGGAGTTCAAATTTTTTTCAATTTGTCTATTTCACTTAAAAATTCATCTGTGTTAGTAGACACTCCAGCTTCCTTGGATAACACTGCAACTGTTTGGTTGAAAATTTAACAATTTTGTTAAAAAACTTATCTCCTTTGTTTAAAAATGTAACTGTTTTCTTTCAAATTAAACTACTTCGTAGAAAATTTTCTTTTCGTTTAAAATTCGTACTTTGGTGTTGAATAGTAAAATGAAATCTTTTATGGATGAAAATTCGACAATTTTTTTGAAAATTCGTCTTTTCAATTTTAAAACTCATCTATTTTAGTGTCGATTTCTTTTAGTGTGTTTTATAATTAAAAACTCAACAAGAATCTATTTTGAATAAAAATTCCATTATTTTTTGAAATTTGCTTTTTTGGTGGGGGACTGCCTGTCGCTACCAAGAGGGGTTCACAAAGGCCGAGTCGTGCGCACGATCGCATCCTTAAGCAAGTGTGAGGACGATTCGTGGACTTACCACAGTAGAAAACTATGCTTATGCTGAGTGTTATTATCTAATAGCTATTAATCATCGACTTAGTTAGGAACTGTTACTAGAATGTGACTTTTACAATGAACGTTATGAAACTTATTATTTTTGAACCAAAAATACTATTTTTCTGTAAAACAGTTGTAATTTTCAACCTGTAAATGTGAATTTTAAACGAAGTAGTTCAACTTTCGACCAAATTCTTTTATTTTAGAACGAAAAATACGATTTATCTACAGAAAAAGTTATAATTTTGAACCCGTAAATGTGAATTTTCAACCGAAAAGTAAATTTTGAACCGAAACAAATCATTTTTAACTGATCAGCTCCATTTTCAACTAAAAAAGTTTTAATTCCTGTAAAAAAAGATGAATTTTTAAAGCAAAATGCGAACTTTTAACAAGACATCAATTTTTAACTAATTATTAAAATTTTAAACCAAGAGGATTAATTTGCTATTGAAAATACAAATTTGTTAAAAAATAAATGAATTTTAAACCAAATAGTTGAAGTTTTAACTAAAAATTATCAATTTTCATCCAAAGATAGAGTAGTGTACTTTTCAGTTGAAAAACTATTTTTCAATAGAGAAACATCATGTCAACAAAATAAAAATATTAATAAAAATAATTATGGTTATGTTGTCATGTCCTAACATAGTCTATATTTTATTTGTATTTTCGTTCACAAAATTGATAAAATCTTAATCATATTTGAAGGGGGGGGCAGAGCTAATCTTACGTTAGTTTACGTATTGATGACCCCTAATTTGTTTATTTATTTATTATTATTCCACGATTTTTGCATTAATAAATTTAATAATAATATAAGGTAACACAGAAAAATCCCCCCTCCCACCGAGTACATTTCATAATTCATGCATGGCCTCTTAATAGGGAACAATTTTTTATGTTAACGGAAAATTTTCTTTTATTTAGGACTTAATTTAATATACCAATTTCATTTTTAATTGTAGGGGAAACCTCTCTACAGTGGATAATGGAACATAGAGTGGGTAATCATTTATCAAAAATACTAATTTATGTAAAATAATTAATTTAATTTAATTAATAGTTAAGACATATGTATTCTTAAATGAAGATTAATATTATTTACTTTTCCTTTATTTATGCTATTAATTAATAATTATCGACTGTAGCTTGCATTATCCACTATAGAAAGGATTTCGCTTAATTTAATTGTAGACTTAAATATTTGTAAGAATTAAAAGATTTTAAAAAGATGTTATCTACAATTTTATTACTGGAATCTATTTGCAGTGGAATTTTATTTTTAACTCTACAAGAAAAGTTGTATATGCATTTTTTTGTAAAACTTAATAGGTGGTGACGATTATTTTGTATTTTACGACTTACCACAAATGGCGATTTACGTAAATTTAATCACTCATAAGAAACAATATTAATACTTTGTTCGAAGAGGAATAACAATTTTTTTAAATGTAAATTATTTTTGACTCTCACTTTCTGAAATATAATACTTTTCCACGTTATAAGGGATTTTATTATTTTTATTTATATAAACTTAGTCTACTTTTTCTGTTAATAAATAATTAATATTTTTCCTACATACACTACCGGTGAAAACTATTTACACGACTATTTTTTATTTATTGCTCAAGTTAATTTTTATTATATTAACAGAATTTTTCGTCTCGTAAAAGTACAAAAAGTAATAAAATTGTGCATCTTATAAATCTTAGGTTCAAGGAAAAATGTCAATCCAATAAAAATATATTGTAAAAAATGTAAAAATTCTATATATAATGTTTATACTAACGACATTTTTTTAAATTCAGAACAATAACATTTTTAATAATCTTTCTCTAAAAAATAAGATCAATGCCAATTCGGTAATTTGAAAAACTAGAAAGAAGGAAAGTTGTCAAATTCACAAGCATAGATCCAACTGAGTTTCAGTTCATTAAGATTTATCAATGTAAAATTTTATTATTATATTTTCAGTTTGTATAATTAATTTTCAACCAAAAAAAGGGGATTTTCAATAAATTACTTAAATTTCGCCAAACTGATGAGTCCTTGATTTAAAACAAAATTAATTTTCAATCAAAAGTGTAATAGTTGATAGTTCCAAAAAAATATATTTTAATTTTTAATTAAAAACTGTTAAATAACACAAAAAAATACAACATTTTCAAAAAAAAGAGTTCAATTTTCAAACAATGAAGATTTTTCAATTATTAAAGAAAAAAATCTCATTTAAAGTGTTGAGTTTATAAGTCATAAAGATGAACTTTTGGAAAAAAGTTGAATGAACAACCCAAAAATATGCATTTTTACAAAAATAATTGAGTCCTCGGGTAAAAGAGACGAGTTTTCATCAAAATGAGTGAATTTTCAACAGGAAAGATTAAGTTTATAGCAAAAATGAAATAACTACATTCTTAGTGAAACAATTCATTTTCGAAAAATATTGAATTTTCAACTCAGAGGATTAATTTTCTAACAAAAAAGGATAAATTTTCCACAAAATATATGAATATTTGACTTAAAAAGATACATTTTCCACCAAAAATAGAACAGTTTAATTTTGAGGTGGAAAAATAATTTTATAATCAATTCCAACGAAATAGTTAAATTTTCAACAAAAAAATAAATTGTCTATCAAAAAGATTGAATGTCTGTAAAGAAAAACAATCGACAAAAATTCAGTTGAATTTGTAGTTAAAAAATTAGTTTTTAACATTTTAAACCAAAAAAATGAATTATTAAACAAAATGATTAATTTTTTACCAAACAACAATAATTTTTAACAAAATACATACGTTTTAAAATACACTAACAAGTTTTGAAAAGATTTTTTAATATTTGAAATGTAGACCGAAGATTAAAAAAAAATGTGGACGCTTTTAAGAATTTTGAAAGGTTTCAAGAGAATAATAAAATTTTATCAAGAGTCGTGGGATCTTGCTTAATTGTAGATTTTTGAATATTTCGAAAAAGAGGCATCTTAAGAATTTTTACATTTTTCAAAAGAATAATGAAATTTTATTCAAAAAACTTTATTTTAAGAGAATATTAAAGAAAATTTTTACATTTCACAAGATTAGAATTTTTTAATTGGGAGATTTTAGGGCAATTTTTTGTATTTTTAAAAAATTATAAAAAAATTCTAATAATTTAAAAATATATTTAAAAGGTGTAAAATTTTTTTAAATATTAAAAAAATTTAATTTAAACATTTCATAAAGTTTTGAACAAAATTTAGATTTATGAAAATTGCATAATAATACGCTTTTCACGAATTTCGAAAAATTTAAAGAGAAACAAAAAAAATTCTCTTGATTCCTAGGCAACTTCTTTAAGACTTTGTATTCAACAAAATTAATTTTAAGAGTATATTTCAAAATATTTCAAAACATTTGAAAATATTTCCGAAAAATAAAATCTCTTTAAATTTCTTGCGTACTTCTAAAAGGCCTCAATATTATTTTAACTGACTCAAATGTTTCGTAGTATTTTTTAAAAGCCAGTAAGACAAAAAACTGTCTTTCAAATTTTCTAGATTCTTTCTTGAACATTTCAAATCTTCAAAAATTGATTTGAATTTTCTCAAGAATCTTAGGAAAATTATATTTATATAAATTTAAAAACAAACTGAAATTTTTCGAACATTTCTGGAAGAATTTCTAATTTTTTTTTAGTGAATTAAACATTTATCTATTATTGAAAAGTAACCAATTTTCTTGATGTTCCAAGGAAAATTAAATGTTTTCTATTTTGAAAACTTATCAGTAATTTTAACAAAAAATTGAAAAATATTTCCAAAGTTGTCGAAAAAGACTCTGGAAAACTTTTAATAAATTTTTTATTTTTTTCAGGATTTTAAAAGAATTTTACAAAAAAGATTAATCCATTTAAAATATAGTAAACAGTTGAAAAAAATAAATTAACAATTGGAAAATATTTCCAAAAATTCAGAACATAATGTATGTTAGAACAAAGAATTAGCTTTAAGGATTGAATTAAAATTAATTAATTATAAAAAATTTCCAAAATTGTCGAAATAGAATATGAAAGATTTTAAAGCAAATTCTTTAAGTTTGCAGGATTAAAATAAAATGTTAATAATTTTAAAACATATTTTCAAGATTGCTGGGAAAATTAAAAATTATTTTTTATTCAAAAGACTCATTCTAAGCAAATGTTTAAGAGGATTTGGAATTTTTTCATTAGATTTTCAAATTATTTCTCAAAAAAGCATCTGAAAGATTCTTTAAATTCTGTATAGATTTTTGCAGATTAAGTCGACAAAACTTAGAAGCTTTTTAAGAATTTGGAAAGGTTTCAAGAGCATAAAAAAATGTTTTCAAGAATTATTAAAAAAAATGTAATTAAATTGTTTTGAAAAACTTATTTTATGAGAATATTTTTAAAGATTCTAAAACCTTTAAAAAAAATTATAAAATTTTAATGATTTTTTACTTTAAAAAGATAATTTTAAGAGAATATTTCTAACGGATTTAAATATTTCAATAGATTTCCAATTTTTTTTTAAAAGAATCTAAAAAAAATATTTGAAGTTTTAAAAAAATTTTGGAAGGTTAAATAAAAATGAAAAAATTTTCTTAGCATTTGTAGAAAAATTTAAAACGATTTTTATTTTTCCAGAAGTTATTTTAAGGGAATATTTTAGGGAATTACTCAGGGCATTTTTTTTAATTTAGCATCACTTTTTCAATTTTAAGAAAAACTCTTATCATTTTAAAAGATATCAAGAAGCGTAGAAACAGTTAAAGAAAAATTTTTAGCTTGAAAATATTTTTTAAAAAATTAAAAATAAAATCTAGGTTGTGGCAGATTTAGAAATTAAACTTTTAAGCTTTTTAAGCATTTTCAAAGTTTTGAAGATGGAAAAGCTGACTGACAATTTCAAATTTCTAAATTAAAAAATTCCTGAAAATGTTTTAAACAATAAATATATAATCAAATAAAAATATGTTTATTAAATAAAAGTAAATTTTCTTATTTAATATTTAAACAAATTTATAGCAGTATCACAATTTTTTAATATTTTAGGAATAATTCATGTCCGTCAAAAAGATATTTAGGGATTTTTTTAACTTTGAAGAGCTCAAAAATATTTTCAAACTTTAAAAAATTTCCGAAAATATATAAAATATTTTTAAATTCCTTGCAACTACTTTAAATAATAAGTATGCACAAGAAGACCAATAATTTAAAAAAATTGAGTTAACTCAAAAAAAATTTAATTTATAAATAAATTAAAATATCTTACCCTCCACTCCAATACTTTCCTTCACAGTAACTGGTACCCCCAGCAATGGTACATTTTTCTCGAGTTCTTCTACTGTCTTTTTATCAGTTTTCAAGAAATTATCAATCTGCCGTGCTTCCATTAAAGCAATTTCAAATCTATCTTCAACTATCGCATTTAATATGGGATTCACTTCTCGACAGCGAGCTATATAAGTTGAAACCACCTCTTCACTAGTTATCTATAATTATTTTAAAAAATTAGAATAATTAACAAAATAAACTCAACGCTCCCCCCCCCCCCCCCCCCCCGTAAGTTGGATTTTCAACTCAAGGAGATCAATTTTCAACCAAATAAGCAAATTTTTAACAACAACAAAATCAATTTTCAACTTAAATGATGAATCTTTATCGAGAATAGTTAAACTTTACGTAAAAATTTAATGATTACCAACAAAATATTTTATGAAAATAGTTAAATTTAACAAAGAGATATGAAATAGCAACTAAAGTGAAAAATCACCAACCGAAAAAATGATTTTCTAAACAACAAGATTAATTTTCGACCTGAGAAGACGAGTCTTTAAGAAAATACATGCATTTTTATTTTAAAAAAGGTCCATTTTCTAACCAAACAGTTGAATTTACGACCAAAAAAGGTCAATTTTCAACCAGAAATGGAATAATTAAATTTACCGCTAAAAAAATTAATTTTCAACCAAATTGATAAATTTTACACAAAATAAATCAATGTTGAACCAACAAAAAAATTAATTTTCAGCAAAGTAGTTCAACTTTAAAGCTATTATTTTCAACATAATGGTTGAATTTTAAACCAAATAATAGAATACTCAACTTAAATGATTAACCTTTAATTTGTTTAAATTTAAATTTTCAGCTAAAAAACTAATTTTTAACAAAACAAAAAAAAAGAATTTTCAACAAAATAGTCCAAAGATTTTTGAACAGAAAGGACGAGTTTTTGAGAAAATATATGAATTTTCAACTTCATATTTGAATTTTTATTTTTTTTAAATAGTTTAAAATTTAAATTATTCCTTTAAAAAAAGCTCCTGTTCCATCTTTACTCCATTGGGAACCGAACCAAAAAAATATATATATATAATATAAAAAAATATAAATTTCCAAACAAGACAGTTATATTTGTAACTAAAAAAAGACCAGTGATATTTCTACCAAAAAATATTTTAACTCAAAATCACAACAAAGTTTAACTTAAGTAAAAAGCGAACAGTTGAATTTTTAGCAAAATAATTAAATTTTTCAACCAGAAAATAACATTCATAACCCGAAATGATGATTTCTAAACAAACAATTTCTCCAAAAAAAGGAGAGATGTCTTTGCAACTAAAATGAATCTTGAATTGGAATAGTTACATCTTCTCATAAAAAAATTAATTCTCAACCAAAAAAAAAAACTGAATATTGACCTCAATTGAAAAAAAAAAATAAATGAAATAGTTCATTCCTATTTCCAATAATAATAATCTAAAGCAAGGGATTATTATTGAACGCCAGATTATGTGATATTTAGCGGAGTGGGGTGAAGGGGAAAGAGGATAGGGGAAGGGCTGGCGGGAGAGGAGTGGATGTAAAGGAAAGGGTACATGGGGAGAGGGTGAGCAGTTTGGAAGGGGGTAGGATATGGAAGTTTTGGGTAAAAGTGGAATGTGTATGGTAGGGGAGGCGATAAGGGAAAGTACAGTGAGTGGATTTAGAGAAAGAGTTACGTGTGCAGAAGGTGAGCAGCTTGGAAAGAGGTAGGACATGGCAGTTGTAAGTAGGGGAGGAAAATATCAACTGTTTGGTTGGCGAGGCGATAAGGGAAAGTATAGTGAGTGGAGGAAAGTGTTGGAGGGGTTGGTGACACAGGAAGATTTAGAGGAATGGACATATTTGGAAAGGTTTTGAAAAGTTGATCAGACGGGAAAATGTCGAGGAAAGAGTTCGCGTGGAGGTGAGCAACTTTGGAAAGGGTGGAATATGGCGATTGTCCGTGGAAGTGGGAAGTGATTGGATGAGGAAGGGACAGGGGAGAAGGGAGAGTATAGTAAATGAAGGGAGGGGTTGGAGGGATTTGTGATCCCTGAAGATTTAGAGTAAGCGGTGCGTGTAGAGAAGATCAATAACTTGAAAGGAAGTAGGATTTAAGGGTTGTGGGTTGTGGGTAGAAGTCGCAAGTTATTATTTGGTAAGGGGAGTGCAGAAAGTGTAGTGATTGTTTGAGGTTTGACGGATTCATAAGACGGGAAGATACAGATTAAGGGGTACGTGTAGACAATGTGAGCAGCTTGGGTGAGCAGTTGGAGGGGTTGACGAAACGAGAAGATGTAGAGGAAGGGGTACTTTCGGAGAAGGTCAAGAACTGGTAAGGGGTAGAACAAAATGTACTTGAGCGGAGAAAAGAGTTTGAGGAGATGATCAGAAGATGTAGAGGAAGGGTTTCGTTCAGAGAAAGTGAACAACTTGAAAGGGAAAAGGATGTGGGCATTGTGGGTAGCAATGTAAAGTGACTGTATGAGCAAGGGAGAGGGGAGTAAATAAAGTATAGTGAGTGGAGTGAAGGTTTGGATGGACTGGCGAGACATTGTTAGAGGGCTTGGTGAGACGTAAAGATTTAGAGGAAGGAGTACGTGCAAAGAAGGTCAACAACTTGGAAGGAGGTAATATATAAGCGTTGTGTGTAGGAGTACGAAGTAACTAGTTGGAGAGAAGAGAGGAGAAATTATAGTGCGTGGAGGGAAGGGTTGAAAGGGTTGCTAAGATAAGAAGATGTAGAGGAACGGGTTCGTGTGCGGAAGGTGAACAACTTGGAAGGTGTTATGGATTGTGTGTAGAGGTAGGATGTGATTCGTTGTGGAGGGGAGTAAATTAGATATAGGGAAGGGGTATGTGTGAAATAGGTGAGCAGCTGGAAAAGAGGTAGGATATGGAAGATATGGGTAGGGGTGGTTAATTTTTTGTTCGGGGAGAAAAGAGAGGAGAAGGGGAAGTAAAGTGAGTGTGAAGAAGGGTTAGAGGGCTTTCAGAGAAGAGAATGTATGGAAGGACAGAGGTGGTAGGTGAAGTGGGAAGAGTGATGAGAAGGGAGAAAAAGGAGGAGAAATAAGAGGATTGAACTGAAAGCGAGAGAAGCGACGGGGGGAGGGGAGAGAATTCTTGTCATTTGTCTTATGTAAGATATACAAATTAGAATAAAAATAATATTTACCTCTCTTCTCCTTATTCTTCTTGCCACTTCGGTGGCTGGGAGGAAAATTAGTTGGTTTGTAATTGGAGGACATCTTTTTGGCTTTTTTAAATGACGAATTGCTGATATTGGTCCCATAATGCAAGCAATGACAAACAAAAATATTTTAATTATTCCTTTTACTGCAACAAGTACTAATGTCTGAAAAACAAAACAAAAATTTTAATTATATTAATTTTCTGTTTTTAACTTTCAATATTTACTAGCTAACGGAGGAAAAACAAATCCTAAAAAGACGATAATTAAAAGAAGTATACTTTTTAATAAAAATGTTTCATTTTAAACAAAGTAGGCTAATTTTTAACGAAATAGTGAAATTTTCTACCAAAAACATGAATTTTAAAATAAGGAAGACACCAAGTAGATAATTGTTTTAATTTAGAAATTAATTTATCCAATTTATAATGTAACTTAATTTGTTTCATACATTATTTTTAATTATTCAAAAATACAAAATTATTTAAATATTTCTGTATACACATAATTCTTTATATTATTATTTTGCCGGTGCTCTCCTAGGAAAGTTTTTAGTGAATGCCAAGATCGAACTCGGGAAAATGCAACATGCAATTGTCCATTCTTAAATACATCTTTACGAAGATCTAACCCGATAGTATCGAAAGTTTGTCCTTCACAATGCAATGTAATACGATGTATAAAGACAATGTCCCCTGCCTTATCACCTGTTAAAATGCGACATCGTAGAAGATTATTTTCAAGTTCGATTATTTGCAAACGTATACCATTACATAAACCTTCGTTAATAAAAAAACTTCGAATTACCATAATAATACAATTGTTTCTTAATCGTAATTCATGAGGAGGAACCCAGTGGGCATAAAGTTTGGAGACATCTTTACGACATCGTCACGACATATTTACGACAACTTTACGACATCCTATGTCTGTCGTTAAAACGTCTTTGCGATATCGTAAATAAGTCGTTTCATCTGATGATGTCTTTACGATATCGCAAAGACACCGAAACGACATGGACATAGGATGTCGTAAAGTTGTCGTAAAGATGTCGTAACGATGTCCTAAAGACGTCACCAAATTTTGTGCACACTGGGTTTTAAAAAGGAACCGAATGGGGTCTTTGCGGGTACTTTTTAGAGGCTCCAATCGGTTCGTTCAATCCGCCAGGGATCGTAACCTCAACATTTTTTGTAAATGAATGAGAAGTACTAATAAACGTTTGTCCGCTCAACATATTATAATTATGAAAAAAGCCATCCAAATTTTTTTTTAAATGCTTTCTTATAATTGTAAATATTTAAGACCAGACAAACGTTTTTACTCACTTATTATTTAATTTTCAAAATTATTAATTCGATATCACGTTTCGTGGAAACTCAACTTGCGTTTTAAAAAAATATAAAAGAAATTTTGTAGGTTACGCTCACATATTTTATCGTCCTTCAGATAAGTATTCTAGAATATTTATCTGAAATATAAAATAATTGTAATTGCAGTTGTTATTAAGGTAAGTAGTATTATAGACGATAACAATTTTTATTTTCAAATTATAAGTATAATCATTAATGCTACTTTAAATTATATAGTATGAAATCATAACTATTTAAAAAATTAAAATGGAAGGATAGCGTCGTTCCTGTTTCTTATAAGCATGGGAAAAAAGTAATGAAGGCCATTTGAGCGTAGCCTCAAAAAAATGTTTCAATTTTTTTCTCAAATCCAAGTTATGCTTACACAAAACTCAATATCGATTTATCGAAACGATCTTTAGAAGGAAAAAAAGTGATTTAGTAGAAAAGTTAGTTTATGTTGTGTTTGGCAGGTATTAATATTTTCTTTCTTTGCTAACATTTACTTACATATTAAATGAAGCATTGTTATCGGCGCTTCGAACCTCCTAATGTTTTGATAAAAATAAAATTTATTTAATACTTTAACTTGAGCACGCAAAACTATTATGTTTATGTATTTATAACCAGTTTATATGAAAGAAGGAAAATTTGATAGTACATTCGTTATACCAGGAAATCACTAAAAAATTACTTTTTATATTCTAAACTTGTAAAAGAGTAGTGGAAAATGTAATATTGTGTTATTTTATATTTGTATGAATATTAACCCAGTGGGCACAAAATTTGGCGACGTCTTTACGACATAGTTACGACATCTTTACGACAAATTTACGCCATCCTATGTCCGTGTCGTTACCGTGTATTTACGATATCGTAGAGACATTCTCAAATCATACGACATATTTACGATATCATAAAGACGCCTTAACAACATGGACATAGGATGTCGTAAAGTTGTCGCAAAGATATCGTAACGATGTCGTAAAGACGTCGCCGAATTTCGTGCGGACTAGGAAGTATTTACTCAAAAAAAGTTTTGAACTAAAAATCTTGTATAAAATGAAATATTTATACCTGCCATACAAAACCCTAAATAACCTTTCGCTAAATCACGTTTTTTTCCTTTTAATGGTAATTTTCTACATTTATGTAAATAATGGCCTTAATATATTTCGAGTTCGACTCAATCATCTTTTTATAATAGGATAGTTTAATTTTCAACCAAAGAGATTAATTTTCTACTAAAAAATACCAACTTTTAACCAAATACCTGAAGTTTCAACCTAACAGTTGAATTTTTAACTAAAAAAGATCAATTTAAAATAAAAAAACAGAATAGCGAAGCTTGAAGTTAAAAAAAAACTAATTTTCAAGCAAAAAACGAATTTTCAAGAAAATTGTCGAACCAATTAAATTAAATTTTCAACCAATTAAAATATTTCCATAATTAGTAAAAAAATTAATTTCAACCCAAAAAAATACTTATTTTTAAAATTACTGAATTATTATAAAGTATATTAACTTTTCACCAAGTACGTAGTTAAATTTTTTACCAAGATCGTGAATTTTCATCGAAGAACATTAGTTTTTGACCAAAAAAAAACTAATTTTCAAAATATGCATAAGTTTTCAACTAAGTAATTAAGTTTTTAACTAAAAAAGAGAAATTAAAAAAAATGAATGCTGCAATTTTCAGTAAAAAAAATAATTTAAAAAAATACGAATTTTCAACAATATAGTTACACTTTCGACAAAAATAGTTGAACTTTCAATAAAGTAGTGAAATTTTCAACGACAACAAATTTTTTTAACAAAATTGTTGAATTTACCGCAAATTAGGTTAACTTTCATCAAATAGTAAAATTTTCAACAAGATACATGAATTATTAACTAAAAAAGATAAATTTTTAACTAAGATGACAAATTTTCATTAAAAAAAACTTTTTAAATAAAATCATGAAATTTCAAAGAAGAATATTTATTGACGACCGAAAAGGCAAATATACAGAAAAATACATCAATTTTCCGCTAAATCCGATAAATTTTTACCAAAAACTGGAATAGTTCAATCTTCAGTAAGAGAATAATTCTTCATCTAAAAAAAAAAAAAGAATTTTTAATAATATAGTTAAATGCAGTCAAAAAAAGAATGAATATCAACCAAAAAACGAAGTTTCAACAAAATAGTTCAATTTTTCACCAAATTAGTTCAATTTAAAAAAAATGAATTTTCAATAAATAAAAATTAATTGTGTAAGTATTAGTTTTCTACTGAAAAGGCAAAGTTTCCAAAAAATACATAAATTGTCAACCAAAAAAGAGAAATTTTCACAAAAAAAGTGAAATAATTCAATTTTGAGTAATTGAATTGAATATGATCTAAAAAAGTGAATTTTCCAAAATTTGTTAAAAATTCTATATCAAAATAGATGAATTTTTAACCCAAGAAGACGCATTTTCCACAACATACATCAATTTTCAACTAAACAAGATAAATTTTTCACCAAAAAGTGGGATAGTTCGATTTTCAGTATAATATTCAATTTTCATCTTAAAAAAAAAAGAATTATCAATAATATAGTAAACAATTTCTGCTAAAATAGTTGAATTTATAACCCAAAAAAATTAATTTTCAACACAACAGTTGAATTTGAATTTTTAAAAAAATTCCTTTACTACGAAAATCATGAGTTTTTAACAAAGAATATTCATTTTCGACCCGAAAAGTAGAATTTAGGGAAAAATGAATTGTAAACTAAACAAGATAAACTTTTAACCAAAAATGCAATATCGGTTCAGCGAAGTCCCAGAATTGTTTCCCTCTCGTGAATGAAAGATTTCCCAAATTTTGTAAATCTTATTGCATATATATTTATTTTTTATTTTTTTTTAATAAAAAGGGAAAATTATTTTTCATTAGTCTTCTTTATTTCAAAAACTTACCACATAGTCAAAATGAAGTTGGGTGTAAAATACTGTTATGAGAGATTGTGTGACTTCCATTCTTTAGTTTCTATTTTAACAGCTCCTTCAGACGATTATGGTTTCTCTTTCGTACTCTCTATACAATATGTGTGAAGAAAGTGAATATTGGCCTAAGTCAATTGAACTCCATCCCAATAAAGAAAATTTTTTTTTTAAGTTACATTTTTTTAAACTACGAAGGACAAATTTTCTTCAAAAATGAATAGTTACATTTTTAGTCAAATGAATTAATTAATAAACAAAGAAAGACAAATATTCGCCAAAAATTAATTAGTTCAATTTTTAGTTTAAAAAATTAATTTTGAACGAAAAAACTAATTTTTAAGTAAACAGATAAATTTTTAATGAAATTATTTTTAACTAAAATCAAAAATCTTCGATCACGAAACAGAATTTTCAACCAAATAGTCGAACTTTCAATCAAGTAGTTGAATTTTCAACACAAAAATATAAATTTTCAACACAAAATGGAATAGTTAAATTTTAGTTTAAACAATAATTAATTTTCAAACAAAGTAAACGAATTTTCAACATAACATAATGTTTAAATTTTGAAGGATATCCTTTTAATAAAAATTAAGACATTTCAACGAGAAATCTGAGATTTTAACAGAGTAGCTTAAATTTCAATCAAGAAGTTGAATTTTTAACTCAAAAAGATCAATTTACAATAAAAAAAAGTAATACTCAAATTTCTTGTTAAAAAAATTTGTTTCTACATAAAAAACAAAATTTCAACTAAAATATGAACCTTGTATAATTATTAAGTATTTATTAAATATTTATTAATTATTTATTAATTGTATTTTCAAGGATATCATTTTTAACTAGAATCAAGAATATTCAACCAGAAAACTGAATTTTCAACAAAATAGTTCAACTTTAAATCAAGCAGTTGAATTTTTAACTGATAAAAAGTTAATTTACAATACAAAATGGATAGTTAAGCTTTTAGTTTAAAAATTTGATTTAAAAAAAAATTTAATTAAAATTATGAATTTTCAAGCAAAAAAAAGTAATTTTCTACCAAAAACACGAATTTTTAACAAGATTCATGAATTTCAAACCAAAAGGTTGAATTTTCAGTAAGAAGATGAACTTTCTACAAATACTCTTGTAATCATTTTCAGTTTTGAAAAAATCATTGTTTACCGAAGGCAAAGGAATTTTTATGAATATAGTCTTTTTTTTTACAAAATAGCTTGACTTCCAATCTAGTAAATGAATTATTAACAAAAAAATATAAATTCACAATAATTTCAAAAATTTTCATCTAAAAGAAAAGAAATTTATAATAAAAAGAGGAATTTTATCTGAGAAATATAAATTTACAATAAAAAATGGAATAGTTCAATTTTCAGTTTAAAAAAATCAAGTAAAAGAAAAAAACAATTTTAGACAAAATTGTTTTTTTTAACTACAACAGTTCAATTCTTTAACCAAATGGATTAATTTTCTACCATAGACACAAATTTGTAACTAAATAGTTGAATTTTCAATCAAGGAGATTATTTTTTTATCAAAAAAGATTAATTTTTAAGAAAATACATGAATTTTCAACCAAATAAATGAATTTCAAACAAAATAGTTAAGTTTCATTGCAACAAGATAAATTTTCAAGTGAGAATCTTCATTTTCTACAGAAAAAAAATTTAACAAGAAAAAAAATGAAATAGTTCAATTTTCAGTTCCAAAAATTAATTCTTAATTAAACAACGAATTTTCATGAAAATAGTAAAATTTTTATCTAAAATCAAGAATTTTCAAACAGAAAACTAAATTTTTAACAAGCTAGTTAAATTTTTAACCCAATAGTTGAATTACCAACTAAAGAGATAAATTTTTAACAAAAAAAGGAATAGCTTATTTTTAAGTAAAAAATTAATGTTCAACTAAAAAACGAATTTTCAACAATTTATTTAAATTTTCACACGTAATAGTTGATTTTTCAACCCAAAAAGACGAATTTTGCAAACAACACATTAAAAATGTCTCTTTAACAAAATAGTATCTCTCTTAAATAAGCAAAATTAATTTATGAAGTGTAATTTTCTAATTTTTAAGTGAAAACTTTAAATTTCAAATTTGTTATAAGTACAATTTTTACAAATTCTAACTGAACTTATTTGAAAAATTCAAATTCATATAATAAGTCAACCCAAAAAAAGTCAGGCAGACTAATGAGCAACTATCCATTTAGATGTCTCTAAGTTCAAAAACCGCCTTATGCTCTACAAACTCACTTTCATCGATTGCACTCACGGTTGATAATAAATGCTTATTTAATATGCACGTGCTAGGTAATTATTGACGTGCTCGGTCACTGCAATTAACAGGGATCCATATTCGATTATTAATTAACCACACTACCGAACAATAAAAAAAATTTAAATAAGAAAAATAATTTAAAAATGTTTCTAATTTATTCACTTTTAAATTTTCGAAATAGAAAGCCTTTTTTATTAATTTTTTTCAGAAAAGTATATTTTCAAATTAACCCAGGTATCGATTTTCCATTCGTAACATTTTGAACGACAAAACGAGACTAACCATAATGACATTGTGAGCGTGTACTTAAACCAGGTGGAAAGTGGAAGGGGGATTCGGTTGCGAAAAGTAAACTTTTGTTATTTACACTTTTCGTTCGAGAATTCAAAGAGTGAAACCAGTCTGGTAGGCAGTTGACAGATAAAAATTTATATTAAAATATCATTCTTCGTCCACGAGTTTTTAAATTGATTTCAATTTATTATTTCTTCAAAAATTGATACTTTCAGGTCCCAAAATAAGTTCTGAAGATATAAGTCCCGAAGATAAGTCACAAAAATATAAGCCCTGAAAAATAAGTCTAAACATATGAATCCCAAAACAAGTCCCTAAAATAATTCCTAAAAACTTAAGTCCAAAATATAAGTCCCAAAATATAAGTCCAGCTTATAAGTCCCAAAATATAAATACCGGAAATGCCTTCTGAAAATATAAGTCCGGAAAAATAAGTCCCAAAATATGCAGGTCTGGCAAGAATTCTTAGTAAAAACGTACAAAAAGCATGCCTCTCTTTTTTCGGGGATATCTCAGCGAGAAATTAAGTAAGAATTTTTCTACAATTAAGCCTTCGAATGAAAAAATTGAGATTTCGTTTAAAATAAGTCTAAAATCTCCTCTTTAAAATGAGGCCAAGAAGGTAAAGAAAATTAAGTTCCAAATCGTAAAGCTCGAAATAATAAGACCCCCTAAAATAGGTCCTAAATCGTAAGGCCAAGAACAATAACTCCCAAAAAATATAAGGTCCAAAAATCATAAACCCAATATCTTGGAAAATTTTTGCTGCTAGATCTACATGTATGGTATGAAAATATTTCATTAACCAAATTAACAAATCAGAATTTTATTTTTAGACAAATTAATGAATTAAAATGATCAAAATCTGTATTTGTCTTGAAATAACTTGTCAAAAATAAAAAGAATCCCATTTTTTAACAAAAATGATTCTGAGCAACTCATGTATATTATTGAAAAAACAGGAAAAAATATAGAAAATTGTATTCCAAATCGTAAGGCTCGAAACAATAAGACCTATAAAATAGGTCCCAAATTCTAGGGCCTAGAATAATAAATTTTTAAAAAAGTTAAAAAGTTAAAAGGCACAAATATGCTAAATTTTTGCTGATGGACTGATGGACTGATGTATGTTTTTAAATTATTTTATAACCAAATTGATTATGAAAATTTAGTCTTAGCGCAAAAATGAATGAATTAAAATAATAAAAATTATTAGCGGAGATAAAATTTCAAAAAATATTTTTGTAAATCTGAATTTTCGAACAAAATTGTTCCTAAACGACTCAAAATGATTATCAAAGTATCCAGAAAAAAAATATAGAAAATCAGGTATTTCGCAAACAAATCAACAAATTAGAATTTTATTTTAGAAAGAAAATTAATAAAAATCAGTGTTTATCTTAAAAAAAACTTTTCCGAAAGACCCAAAACAATCTCAATTTTTAAATGAAAATTACTCCAAACGACTTTCTGCGGTTTAAATTTTTTAAATATTTCACTACAATTAAGTAATAGTAATAAAATTCATCAATTTCGTGAAGAAAATGGACATACTTTTCGATTTTGGTGGTTCAATTATAGACTGTACACAGTCGGGACTTTTTTAAAGGAATGTAAAAAAATAATTGATTTTTCATCAGAATGAACGTCGTAAGTTCTCACAAAACCTGTCTTATTTTCTTTGTTTGCTTAATAAAATCACTGCCCACCTTAAGACCAATTCAAAGCCACATAATTCTATTTATTTCGCATAAATTAAAGTCATCTCCTGATTAGAGAAAGTTTTAACTAAAAAATATTCGAAAAAATGAGTTATTCTAAGTATAGTTTAAAAAAAATACCTTCTCTGAATCTGAATTATTAAAAATTCAACTAATTAATTAAATAAATAAAGAAATATAATAAAAAATAAATAAAATGCTTCAAGTTTCGAACTACACAAAATAAGGAGATTTTTCATAAAAATGAGAGTATACATTTTTTTAAATAATATTAATGTGGATTCTATAAAACATTACATTTTTAATAATATAAAGCAATTTGTAATCAAATAAATGAATTTTCAATCAAGAAGATTTATTTGATACCAAACAAAAAATTTTTTAACAAAACAAGAGAATTTTCTCAAAATAGTTCAATTTTCAAGTAATAAAAAATTCATTTTTCACAAATTAGTTCCATTTTTATCAAAATAATGGAATATTCAACAACAAAAATTAATTCTCTAAGATAAATATAGTACTTGATATTTCAATAAAACAATATTTGAATTTTAAATCAAAAGCGGTAGAATTCAACTAAAAAGGCGAACTTAAACATATTGTTGACATCTGTTAAAGCCAAGGAGATTAGTTTTCGGCAAAAGTACAAATTTTCAACAAAATATATAAATTTTCAACAACAAAAAATCAATATTTAATTAAGTAATTAAATATTCGCCCAAAAAAAGATGAATTTGTAGAAGAATAGTTGAATCATTAAACAAAACAGGTTAATTTTCAATTAAACGGTTGTATTTTCATCCAAAAAAGATTAAATTTGTACCAAAAAAAGATGAATTTTAAAACTAAAAAAAGAAATTTCAGCATAAAAGTATGAATTTTTAACAAAAAAAGTTATTACTTTTTAACACAAAAATATGAACTTTAAATAAAAAGTAAATTTTCCAAGAAAATAATTGATTTATCAACCCAATAAGAAGAATTTTCAATCAAAACGTGACTTATTAACCAAATTTTTTAATTTTAAACCAAACAGTTGCATTTTCATCCAAGAAAAATGTCATTTCTACTAAAGTAGATACATTTTTGTATTCAAAAGAAAAATTTTTAAAATAGATAGTTAAATTTTCATCAAAAAAATATTTCTGTTAACTATTCAGCATGAAAATATCAATTTTAAATCAAAAAGAATTTTTCTAAGAAGATACTTGATTTTTAAACCGAAAAGACGAATTTTGAACAAAACGGTTAAATTTGAAACCGAAAAGGTTGCGTTTCTATCCAAAAAGGATGACTGTTCAACAAAATTGTTTAACTTTCTGCAAAAAGTTGCATTCTTATCCAAGAAAAAATGCAAATTGTCCTGAAATAGATAAATTGTATTATTAAAAAGAAAAATGTTTAAAACATATAGTTAGTTTTTCATTAAAAAAATAATTCAGTTGATTTTTCAACATAATAATATGAATTTTAAATAAAAAATAAATTTTCTACAAAAGCAGTTGAATTTTCAAACCGAAAAGGTTATATTTTTAATAAAATTGCCGAATTTTCAATCAAAAAGTTGCATTTTTGTCCAAGAAAAATGCAATTTCTACTAAATTAGATAAATTTTTGTATTAAAAAAAAAGTTTTAAATCGAGTTGAACTTGCATCCAAAAAATATTTCAATTGACTTTTCAAACCCCAAAGGTAATATTTTTTACCAAAAATGATAACTTTTTAACAAAATTGTTGAATTTCCTACAAAATATTTGCATTTTTATCGAAGAAAAATGTAATTTCCACTTAAGTAGATACATTTTTGCATTAAAAAGAAAAATTTTTTAAATAGTTGAATTTTAATACAAAAAATATTTCAGTTGACTTTTCAGCATGAAAATATAAATTTTAAAGAAAAAGTTAATTTTCTACGATAATAGTTGAATTTTTAAACCAAAAAGACAAATTTTCAACAAATCGGTTTAATTTGTATACCAAAAAGGATGACTTTTTAACAATATTGTTAAAGTTTCAAACAAGTAATAAAATTTATTACTAAAAAGATAATCTTAAGGAGGAAGCAATTGCAAAAAAAGGAATATAAATATAAATAAAAGTCAAATAAATGACTAAAAAGAATATTATATCAGATTTTCTACAAAACTTCAAAATAGAAATTTCCTTATTTTTCTCTGAACATTTCACTGTAACATTTTAATCTAAAATCTCAAATAAACATTTAAAGGCACCCCAAAAAGTATTATACTTTTAAACAAATAAATAATATTTTTTAGACTGCAAAAGAAAAAGAAATATATATATATAATCATATCCAGGATTTGTACATATGTTAATAATAGCAGTACAGTAATATGGTTTCCTCCAAATTTTTATATACTTTATATAATTAAATATATTTCTTATAACTGGCATCTGCTGCAATCTCGGCGTTTGAATGCATTCGTTTTATGCATAAGTTAAAAAGTTATTGAAAATACAACACAAGAAACAAAACAAAAAGTAGTTTTTGTAGTTTTTAATCGTAAAAAAGCACATTAAAAATATTTTTTAAATGGTGGAAAAACGACAAAAGGTACGTTCGTTAAAGCTGGAGGAGCTTTAACAAAAGAGAATTCACAATTACCACAATGCAGTTGTCGATGGTTTGCGTTTTAATTTAAAAAGGTCTGTACACAAGTCTAGAGGAAGTACAATGACCAAACGTGCAGCGCGTAGTAAATATTATCGAGCGCGAAGCACGTAATTCAACAGACGCTTGTTCTTCTCAATTTTATTCAGAGTCGTAAATATTAGCTGCATCAAGTTTAAACTCAACATTTCTCTTTAAAATTAAAAATAAAATATTATAAAATATTAAGTGCTAATTGTTTCTCATATATGAAATACTACTTTATACTGATAATTAGATGTTTACATCAATTTGTTAAACAATATGTTATTGTTTTTAGCAATTTTCTCTTTGAATAGAGAGAGAAAGTAGTACTTGTTTTTATAAATTTTACCTTTCACATGAGCACAATTAAGTAAGTTCATTGTTAATTAACAGTCAAAGTGGTATTTTTACAATTAATGAAAAATACACATTTGTATATATTTTCATTGCTTTATTTACATTTAAATTATAGTTTTGGAAATCAAAACTTACCATATTTGAGCTTGTTGTTATGATTCTGAAATATGACTAATTTCACTTAGAAAGTTGACACTTTAGAGGAAAAACCTTTTTAGGTACAAAGTTCAATCACTTAGTTGAAAGTGGAACTATTTTGTTCGAAACTCATTTTTTTGGTTGATGATTCATTATTTTTAGAAGAAATTTTGTTTCAAAATTTAACTATTTGATTGAAGAATTCTTTAAAAGTTTTTAATTTTTTGAAAATTTATGTATTTTGTTAAAAATCAATCTTTTTTGTTAGAAAATTAATTTTTTTAACTGAAAATAATATGTATTATGTATTTTTTGGTAGAAAATTCATCTTTTATATAATTTAATCATTCACCTATTATGTTAAAAATCCATGTTTTATTAAAGATTCATTATTCTAGTTAAGACTTCATTTCTTTTCTTGAGAATTTCACTATCTTTTTGAAAATTCGTTTTCTTTTTCAGTTGCAAATTTAACTATTCCATGTTTGGTTTACAATTTATTTTTTTCTCTTGAAGATTCTGCAATTTGGATGACAATTTTTGTATTTCGTTGAAAATTCATCTATTCTATTAAACATTAGTATTTTGCTAGAAAATTCATCTTTTAGGTAAAAAATTCAATTATTGGATTGAAAATTCCTTTTATTTTTTATGACTATCAATTATTTCAGTTAAAACTTCATTTCTTTGCTTAAAAATTTGACTATTTTTTCCCGAAAATTGATTTTTAACTAAGCATTTAACTATTTCTTTTTTGGTAGAAAATTTATCTTATATGTTGAAAATTCAAGTATTACATTAAAAATTCATTTTTTATTGAAGATTCATTATTCTAGTTAAAACTTCATTTTTTTGCTTAAATATTGAACTATTTTGTTGAAAATTCGTTTTTTCTTGGAAATTAATTTATCTTCTTGAATTGAAAGTTGAGCTATTTGATTTAAAATTTCTTTATATCGTTGAAACTCTGTATTTTGTGGTAGAAGGTAAAATATCAATGTTCTTAGTCACTAACTCACTTTTTTGTTGAAGATTTAACTGTTAGTTTAAATTTTTTTTGAATTAACTATTAGTTGTAAAATGTCTCTAAAAATAAGTATGAAAATTTAATTATTTTCTTAGAAATTAATCTTTTTGTTGGAAAATTCATTTCTTTGATTCAAATTTTTTTTATTGAAAATTAATTTCTTCAACTGAAAATTGAACTATTCCATTTTTTGTTGAAAATTTATTATTTTTGATAGAAAATTAACCTGCTTGGTAGGAAAAATCATCTGCTTGATTAAAAATTTAACTATTTTATTGAAAATTTGTCTTTTCTATGCAGAAAATTTAACTATTGGGTCAAAAATTCATTTTGTTGGAAGAAGAATCATGGTTCTACTTGAAATTAATTACCTTGATTAAAATTTTTAACATTTGGTTAAAATATACATTTTTTTGTGTGTTGAAAGTGAATTTTTTGACTGAAAATTCAACTATTTTGTATTTAATTTATCATTTATCTTCATTGCTTTAGTTAAAAATGAATAACTTTGATTACAAATTTAAGTACTTTGTTGAAAATTTCTTCTTTTTGTTTTGGTTGGAAATTACTTATTTGTTATTCAAAATTTATCTTTTGAATAAGTATTTGAATTTCCAATTAAGTTTTAATTCCTAATATAAAATTCAAATAAACACTTTATCGTTCAGCAATTGTACATCAAAATGTAAACAACACAAATAACTGATTAAATATCTTACCTAATTCCTGTAAACAAATTCATTTAAAAATATATTCTACTACAGCGTTTTCAGTTTTAGAAAAAACTGCTTTAAGTGAAAAGTATAAATTAAGTCATAAAATAACCATAGATATCTTTATAAGTAATTTCGGGAATATTAGCCACATACCATTTTTTTAAATTGTTATAAACAAATTAATCAACAAACGTTCTATGTTTTCTATTCACAATAATAAAATACTTTTGTCCTATATTAATAATACAAATGTAAAAGAATGTGTAATTAAAATTAAATGAAGTTAAGCATGAATTAATAATTGTTTATAAAAATGCATTGAACAAATTTCTAATCAGGCAATTTCTTAAAAGAAATATTTCGTTTTTCCAACAAAATCAAATTCTTAGTATCTTGTCAATGGTGTTCCGATTTCCGCTGTAATAAGGTGGCAGCAATTTCTTATTATTTTAACAAAGTTGATTAAAAAATGCATCATTCAGCCATTTCTTGGTGGATTTGTTTCGTTCCTTCATCAGGATCAATATGGATATCTATCCAATGGTATTTTGCTTTGGATATTCTGCCTTTTAATCAAAATTGTTTATTATTTAAAAAAATTTTAAATACCAACTCATCATAAATTTTTTAATTAAATTTCTTTAAATAGTGAATAATTATAATTAAAAAGAAAAATATCTACGCAGCAAAAGACCACTGGCAAGAGATTTTTAATTTATACTGTAAAAGAAACTAAGCTTATCTATTGAAAAATGGCAGAGTTATGCATTTGTTTATTCAGTTTGTTCTAATAAAAAGTGATTGTGATTAAAAAGTACAATATCTATAGCATTTTCGGAAAAAAAATTTTTATTAGTAATTATTTTTTATTTGTAAAAGTAGCTTTTTATTACTGTAATTAAATATTTTGTTCAAAATTCATTTTTTTCGCTTGAAATTAATTTATTGTTTTAAATGAAAATTTTACTGTTATATTTTTGCTTGAAAATTCAACAGTTTGTTAGTAATTTTTCTCTCTTTTCGCTGAAAATTAATTTTCTTGTTGTTGAAAATTCATCTTTTTGCTTGAAAATTCAACAGTTTGTTAGTCATTTTTCTCTCTTCATTTGTCAAAAATTCAAATCATGTTGAAAAGTCGTTTTCTTTCTTTTTTAATTTAATCGTTTTTTATTTATTATTGTAATCGTTTTCAGGCCCTCTCAACTCTAATGGGCAAATATGAAGAATTATGATTATTATTTCAGGCATAGTACAAGTTGCGGCCAAATGTTGGCGCTGCGGGTCGACACAGGTGATTGAATTTGAAGGTTTGAAAATTCAAAGTGTCAAAAGGTGCCAAAATATATATTTTATTTGCAAAAATGAATCGATGACTATAAAGTTAAACAAACGGAGGTTCTCTTGACGAAAATAACCTACAGAGAAATCCATAAAAGCGGTTATCGAGTATGCTTTCTGCATTTTCGGACGAAGGATTTTCACGCGGTCCGCGAAATTTTTTCAAAACAAAAATAGTGCCTTCCATGTTGTTGCCTGAAAAAAAAGTGAATTATCTTCCTGCAGATGGTCCGCTTGAGATAGCCCGTTATATTGACGCTAATTTGAATACATTTACATTTAATTATTTTACGTGTGTGCTGTTATATGAATTGTAAATATGTTTTGAAACCATTGAGTTGATATAGCCTGATCGTTTTTAGTTCAAATATCAACTACTTCATTTTCTGTTCAGAGTTAATCTTTTTTAGAATCGAAATTTATTTACTTGATTTCAAATCATAGATTTCAAATTATTTATGTCTTACGGTCCAATCGTAAATCGAAATATCAACGGTCGAAGAAAGGATTGATTTGTTTCATCAAATCATTTTACAATTTATTTACTTGATTGAAAGTTAAACGCTTTTGTTAAAATTAAATTTTTGGTAAGTGATTTATAATTTGAATTGGAAATCTATTTCCTTTGTCGAAACATAAGATATTTAGTTGAAAATTTGTTTTTCTGTGGCTGAAAATTAACCTTGTTTACTAAAAATTTAATTATTCCAGTTAAAACTTGAACTATTTTGTTAACAAATCTTTTTCTTTTTAATTAATTCTTTTTAACGGAAAATGTAACTATTTCATGTGAATATTCCATAGTTATAGCTAATAATTCATCTTTTGAATTAAAATTGAACTATTCCAATTGAAGATTCGTCTTTTTTTATTTAAAATATCATCACTTTGTTGAAAAATGTAACTATTGTCTTCACAATTAATCTTTTTCTGGTTGAGATTATTTTGTAACTGAAAATATAACTATTGCAATTAGATATTCCATCTCATTAATTGAAAATGCTTAACTTTAATTGAACATTAATCTTCTTGGTTGACAATTCATCATTTTGGTTGAAAATTCAACTACTTTAGTAAAAAATTGATCAGTTCAGTTCAAAATTCATCTTTTTGTTTAAAATTCAACTATTCCGGATGAAGATTCATAATCTCAGTTAAAAATTCATCATTTTTGTTTGAAATTAATTCTGTGCACTTACTGTTTAACTGTTGAAAATTTCTATTTTTAGTTGAAAATTCATGTATTTTGTAAAAAATTTCTTTTTTATAGAAAATTAATCTCTTTGGTTATAAACTCAGCTGTTAGGTTGAAAATTAAAATTGTTGTGGAAAATTCATGTATTTTATTAAAAATTACTCTTTTTTTTTAGAAAAATAATATTTTTTGTTGAGATTTTATTTTTTGAATTTAACTATTTAATTTTAAATTTATTCTAGTTTGTTAAAAACTTATTTCTCTCGCTTAAAATTAAACTATTCTCTTTTTGTTGAAAATTTATCATTTTTAGTTGAAAATTCATCCATTTTGTCGAAAATTTGTCTTTTTACGGTACAAAAGTAATCTTCTGGTATGAAAGTTTAACATTTTGGTTAAAGTTTTTGTTATTGCAGACGTGTCATTTCAGTTAAAATTTATTTGGTTAAAATTTTAACAAATTTTGTTGAAAATAAATTTTGATTGCTAAAAATATAGCTTTTTATTTTTGCTAGAAAACGAATCTATTTCGGTTTAAATTTTACTTATGTGATTGAAAAATCGTCCACTTTAGTCGATTATTCAATTATTTTGGTAGACAATGTATATTATTAGGTACCTGAAGTTCTGAACATTCAAATGAACGAAATATTTTTTGACACTTTTTTATGCATAAATATTGTTCCAACTGCAATTTAAATTATGCATTTTAATTATTTTTCAATAAAAAATTATTTACGATATAAATTAACAAACATTTTATCACTTTTCCTGCTTTGCAAAGTCATCAGTAAAATATTTCGTTCATTTGAACACTCAGAACCTCAACTACATAAAAATGAATTCATCAAAAATCATCAAAGAAAAAGATAATTTTTTACCAAAGCAGACGATTTAAAAAAAATACCTGAATTTTCAACGAAATAGTTGAATTTTCAATTTAAAAAAATACCAGTTGTCATTCAAATTGCGGAATTTGCAAATAGAAAAGATTAATCTTCAACTAAAAATGTAATGGTCAAAATTTCCGTTCAAGAAATTAATTTTCAAACAAGCTGATGAATGTTCAACTAAAATAATGAATCTTCAACTAGAATATTTGAATTTTATACCTACCAAAAAGTTCAATTTCTAACCATAAAGATTAATTTTCTCCAAAAAAGATGAATTTTCCACAAATTACATAAATTTGCATACCAATAATTTATTTTTTAAATAAAGCATTTGAATTTTTAACCAAAAACAGAGTAGTTCAATTTTCTGTTATAAATGTTATTATCAGCCAAAAACAACGACGTATTTTTAACAAAATTGTAAAATCTTCTACTGGATTAGTTTAATTTTTTAGTTAAAAAATTTATTTTCAACAAAGTAATTTGACTTTTAAATAGAGATAAATTTTTTATTAAAATTATGTTTTTGGAACAAAATAAAAAACTCATTTTGAACGAAATATTTTAAATTTTAACCGCAAGTAGTTGGATTTTTTAACTAAAAAATATATATTCGCCACGAACAACGTACTAAAATTAAAATTGGTTTCGTTCATTAGAAATTCAACTTATTTGTTGAAAACTCCTTTTTTAGTTAAAGAATTAATTTTTAAGCCTAAAATGTAACTATTCCACTTTCCGATCAAATTGATTTTTTTTAAATTAAAAATTCAACTATTTCAGTTGAAACTTTGTAGTTGAAAATTCATTTCTTTGTTTAAAAACTTAACTGCTATGGTAAAAACTTCTTTAAAAATTCATGTTTTGACTGGAAATTCCTCAATTTTCTTCAAATTAATATTTTTTGTTAAAAAATTCATCTCTTTGGTTGAAATTGAACTGTTTCATTTAAAACTTGTGTTTTTTCTAAAAAAATTCATACTTTATGCTGAAAATTCAACTATTGGTTTAAGAGTTCATTTCATTTTGTTTGACTAATTCTATTGTACATTCCGGAATGACATATTCTCAGGAGTTCAACTAAAATTATAAATATTCAACTGGAATAGTTGAATTTCAAATCAATAAGATGAATTTTCAACTAAAAATACTAGTTTTCAACCATGAATATTAATTTTTCATTAAACAAGGCGAATATTCACCAAAAAAATAAATCAATTTTCAATTTTAAAAAATTTTTGTGTTTAAAGTAATGAAATTTTCAACAACCAAGAAAAGGAATTTTCATCAAATTAATTGAAATCTGTTGAACCTATGAAAATTAAGTTTGCAACTTTTTATTAATTATTTAATTAATTAAATTTTTATTCTCAATAATTTTTTCTTAGAATAAAGTTAGAAAGACACCGTTTTTCTGAATTTTTCAATTCATTTTCAACTTTTCAGTTAGAGCGAGGCAGTGATCAATTAAATTGACAAAAATAATTGTTAAAACAATAATTTATATTATTTGCTATAACATTCTCTTAAAATAATGTTAGAAAATTGCCATTTTTTCATAATTTTCTACTTATTGCCCACTTTTCAATTAGAGTTAGAAAATAATTAATTCAGGTTTAAAAATATAATTTTTTAAACAATTTATTTATTATTTTTAAAATAATAGTTTCTTTGAATAATGCTAAAAAGTTGCGCTTTTTTCTGAAATATTCCATTTTTTGTTCACTTATCACTCATTGAAGTAATACTGATTACAATTTAACAAACATAATTGTTGAAAAACTGTATTTTTGTTTATAATTATATTCTCTTGAATGAGTGCTAGAAACGTAGTAAATTTAACAAAACCAGCTTCTTTTTTGGATTAATTTAAGAGAAGATAGTTATAAACCATAATAAATTGCTTAAAAATTGTGTTCATCAACTTGCATTAATTGCCATCTCACTAAATTAAAAGTGCACAAAAAAATAAATATTTCAGAATAACCGCAAATTTTTATCATTATTTAAATTATGATAAATTGTTTAAACAATATTTGTTCATTTTAATCAATTTATACTTCACTCTAATTTAAAGATGCACCAGAAGTATAAAATTTTAGAAAGAACTGCAACTATCTAACATTGATTTACGAGAAGTTACTTATAAATAATTATGATTTGTTTAAACAATTATATTTTTTGAATTTCATTAATTATTACCACACTATAAGTGAAAATTAGGCAAATGCATCTAAGTTTAAGAATAAACCGTAACCGTTAACATTGTTCAAAGAGAATATTATTAAAAATGACCATAAATTGCTTAAACAGTTATGTTTGTTAATTTGAAATAATTATTTGCTTATTATAATTGAAAAATGGACCAAAACTGTAAAAATTGTAGAAAAAACTGCAAGTACAAAACATTAATATAAGAAGCGATACTTATAAACAATGATAATTTGTTTAAAGATTCATTTTAGTTAAATTTAATTAAATACTACAAGACTCTAAGTTAAAATTAGACAAATAGTACAAAATTTCAGGAACATCTAAACGTTCTAATATTATTTAAAGAGAATAGTAATAAAAATGTCAATAAATTGTATAAACAATTATTTTTGTTTACTTAACTTAATTATTACCTCACCCTAATTACAAGATGCACCAAAAGTGAGAAATTTTAGAAAGAAAACTGCTACTATCTAACATTAATTTTAAACAAGCTACTTATAAATAATTTTAATTTGCTTAAACAAATTATCATTGTTTATAAGTATCTCCTCTTATATTAATGTTTGATACTCGCAGTTTTTTCTACAATTTTTACAGTTTTGGTCCATTTTTCAATTATAATAAGTAAATAATTATTTCAAATTAACAAACATATCTGTTTAAACAATTTATAGTCATTTCTAATAATATTCTCTTTGAACAATGTTAACGGTTACGGTTTATTCTTAAACTTGGATGCACTGGTCTAATTTTCACTTATAGTGTGGTAATAATTAATGAAATTCAACAAATATAATTGTTTAAACAAATCATAATTATTTATAAGTAACTTCTCGTAAATCAATGTTAGATAGTTGCAGTTATTTCTAAAATTTTATACTTTTGGTGCATCTTTAAATTAGAATGAAGTATAAATTGATTAAAATGAACAAATATTGTTTAAACAATTCATCATAATTTAAATAATGATAAAAATTTGCGGTTATTCTGAAATTTTTATTTTTTTGTGCACTTTTAATGTAGTGAGATGGCAATTAATGCAAGTTGATGAACACAATTGTTTAAACAATTTATTACGGTTTATAACTATCTTCTCTTGAATTAATCCAAAAAATAATAAATAAAATAAAAAATAATAATAAATATTATTATTAATTTAAAAAAGTCTCTCAGTAATTACTTCTGGGAAAATTTACTTTTTATATGATTTATACAGAAAATTTAAAGAATATTTTTTTTATAACTTAAAAGCCAAAGAAAAGCTAAAAGCTTAAGAATAAAGCGCAACTTTCTAGCACTCATTCAAGATAATATAATTATAAACAAAAATACAGTTTTTCAACAATTATGTTTTGTTAAATTGCAATCAGTATTACTTCAATGAGTGAGAGTGAACAAAAAATGGAATATTTCAGAAAAAGCGCAACTTTTTAGCATTATTCAAAGAAAATATTATTTTATAAATAATAAATAAATGGTTTAAACAATTATATTCTTAAACCTGAATTAATTATTTTCTAACTCTAATTGAAAAGTAGGCAATAAGTAGAAAATTCTGAAAAAATGGCAATTTTCTAACATTATTTTAAGAGAATATTATAGCAAATAATATAAATTATTATCTAAACAATTATTTTTGTCAATTTAATTGATCATTGTCTCGCTCTAATCGAAAAGTTGAAAATGAATTGAAAAATTCAGAAAAACGGTGTCTTTCTAACTTTATTCTAAGAGAAAATTATTGAGAATAAAAATTTAATTAATTAAATAATTAATAAAAAGTTGGAAACCTTATTTTCATAGGTTCAACGGATTTCAATTAATTTGATGAAAATTCCTTTTCTTGGTTGTTGAAAATTTCATTACTTTAAACAAAAAAGTTTTTTTTTAATTGAAAATTGATTTATTTTTTTGGTCTTGTTTAATAAAAAATTAATATTCATGGTTGAAAACTAGTATTTTTAATTGAAAATTCATCTTTTTGATTTGAAATTCAACTATTCCAGTTGAACATTCATAATTTCAGTTGAACTCCTGAGAATATGTCATTCCAGAATGTACAATAGAATTAGTCAAACGAAATGAAATGAACTCTTAACCCAATAGTTGAATTTTCACCATAAAGTATGAATTTTTTGAGAAAAAAGACAAGTTTTAAACGAAACAGTTCAATATCAACCAAAGAGATGAATTTTTTAACAAAAAATATTAATTTGAAGAAAATTCAGGAATTTCCAGCCAAAACTTGAATTTTTAAAGAATTTTTTACCATAGCAGTTAAGTTTTCAACCAAAGAAATGAATTTTCAACTACAAAGTTTCAACTGAAATGGTTGAATTTTTAATTTAAACAAATCAATTTGATCAGAAAGTGGAATAGTTACATTTTAGGCTTAAAAAATTAATTCTTTAAATAAAAAAAAAGGAGTTTTCAACAAATAAGTTGAATTTCTAATGAACGAAACCAATTTTAATTTTAGTACGTTGTTCGTGGCGAATATATATTTTTTAGTTAGAAAATCCAACTACTTGCGATTAAAATTTAAAATATTTCGTTAAAAATGAGTTTTTTATTTTGTTCCAAAAAAATAATTTTAATAAAAAATTTATCTCTATTTAAAAATGAAATTACTTTGTTGAAAATCAATTTTTTAACTAAAAAATTAAACTATTCCAGTAGCAGATTTTACAATTTTGTTGAAAATACGTTGTTGCTTTTGTTTGATAATAACATTTATAACAGAAAATTGAACTACTCTGTTTTTGGTTAAAAATTCAAATGCTTTATTTAAAAAATAAACTATTGGTATGCAAATTTATGTAATTTGTGGAAAATTCATCTTTTTTGTAGAAAATTATTCTTTATGGTTAGAAATTCATATTTTTGGTAGGTATAAAATGCAAATATTCTAGTTGAAGATTCATTATTTAAGTTGAAAACTCATCAGCTTGTTTGAAAATTAATTTCTTGAACGAAAACTTTGACCATTACATTTTTAGTTGAAGATTGATCTTTTCTATTTGCAAATTCCGCAATTTGAATGAAAACTGGTATTTTTTTAAATTCAAAGTTCAACTATTTCGTTGAAAATTCAGGTCTTTTTTTTAAATCGTCTGTTTTGGTAAAAAATTATCTTTTTATTTGAAAGTTTATCTCCTTTTTAAAATATTTTTCTTTTTGGTTAAAAATTCAAATATTCCAGTTAAACATTTATCATTTTAGTTTAAAATTCATTTTTTAGTTTGTAAATAAAATTTTAATGGTTGAAAGTTAAACTTTTTTGTTAAAAATTAATTTTTTTAGTGATATTTAATCATTGTAATTAGAAATTTATTTCTTTGGTTGAAAAACAAGCTCTTTAAAGAAAGGCTTGTATTTTTTTGAATGAAATGAACATTTTTCTCCCAAAAAGTGAACTATTTTGTTGAAAAATATTTTTTTAAACGGAAAATGAAACCTTTATTCCACTTAAATATTCCACAACCTAGCCCAACCTGTACAGTTTTCCAAGCTATACAGCGGTCCAACCTAAATGGTGTCCCAACCTATACAGTGCCCCAAGATGTACAGTGTCCCAACCCTTACAGCGGCCCAACTTAAATAGTGTCCAAATCTATACAGTGTCCCAAACTATACAGTGCCCAATTCTATACAGCGGTCCAACCTAAATAATGCCCCAACATAAATAGTGTCCCAACTTTTATAGTGTCCCATTATATACAGTGTCCCGACCTTTATAGTGCCCCAACATATACAGTGCCCCAACTTGTACAGTGCCCCAACCTATATAGCGGTCCAACCTAAATAGTTTTCCAACCTTTACAGTGTCCCAACATATACAGTGTCCCAACCTTATACAGGGCCCCAACCTGCACAGTGTCCCAACCTATACAGCGGTTTAACCTAAACAGTATCCCAACTTTTATAGTGTCCCAACCTATACAGTGTCCCAACCTATACAGCGGTCCAACCTAAATAGTGTTCCAACCTAAATAGTGTCCGAACTTTTATAGTACCCCAATCTATACAGTGTCCCAGCCTATACAGTGTCCCGACCTTTATAGTGTCCCAACCTATAAAGTGTCCCTACCTGTACAGTATCCCAACCTATAAAGCGGTCCAACCTAATGGGTGTCCCAACCTATACAGTTTCCCAACCTATACAGTGCTCAAACCTATACAGCGGTCCAACCTAAATAGTGCCCCAACCTAAATAGTGTCCCAACCTTTATAGTGTCCAAACCTATACAGTGTCCCAACCTGTACAGTGTCTCAACCTATACAGATGTCCAAACTAAATAGTGTCCCAACCTAGACAGTGTCCCAACCTATACAGTGTCTTAACCTGTACAATGTTCCAGCCTAGGCAGTGTCCTAACCTATACAGTGTAATGAGTACAGTTTTTAAGTTATAAAAAAAATATTCTTTAAATTTTCTGTATAAATCATATAAAAAGTAAATTTTCCTAGAAGTAATTACTGAGATACTTTTTTTAATTAATAATAATATTTATTATTTGTTCTGAACTAAAAAGTCAAAGAAACGTAATAAATTTAACAAAACCAGCTTCTTTTTTGGATTACTTTAAGAGAAGATAGTTATAAACCATAATAAATTGTTTAAACAATTGTGTTCATCAACTTGCGTTAATTGCCATCTTACTAAATTAAAAGTGCACAAAAAAATAAATATTTCAGAATAACCGCAAATTTTTATCATTATTTAAATTATGATAAATTGTTTAAGCAATATTTGTTCATTTTAATCAATTTATACTTCACTCTAATTAAAAGATGCACCAAAAGTATAAAATTTTAGAAATAACTGCAACTATCTAACATTGATTTTACGGAAGGTACATATAAATAATTATGATTTGTTTAAACAATTATATTTGTTGAATTTCATTAATTATTACCACACTATGAGTGAAAATTAGACAAATGCATCAAGTTTAAGAATAAACCGTAACCGTTAACATTATTCAAAGAGAATATTATTAAAAATGACCATTAATTGTTTAAACAGTTATGTTTGTTAATTTGAAATAATTATTACCTTATTAATTGAAAAATGGACCAAAACTGGAAAAATTGTAGAAAAAACTGCGAATATCAAACATTAATATAAGAGGAGATACATATAAACAATGATAATTTGTTTAAACAATTATTTTCTTTAAATTTAATTAACTACTGCAAGACTCTAAGTTAAAATCAGACAAATGGTTTTAAATTTCAGGAAAAACCTTAACATTCTAATATTATTTAAAGAGAATAGTAATAAAAATGTTAATAAATTGCTTAAACAATTATTTTCGTTTACTCAACTTAATTATTACCTCACCCTGATTACAAGATGCACCAAAAGTGAGAAATTTCAGAATAAAAAAACTGCTACTATGTAAAATTAATTTAGGAGAAGCTACTTATAAATAATTATAATTTGTTCAAATAATTGTATTTTTTGAATCTAATTAATAGTTACCAAACTCTATGTGAAAATAAGACAAAAGCTTCCAAATTTAAGAATAAACCGTAAACTTTTAACATTATTCAAAGAGATTATTATTAAAAACAATAAATTGTTTAATCAATTATGTTTGTTAACTTAAAATAATTATTCCCTCAATCTAATTGCAAAATAGACCGAAACTGGAAAATCTGAGAAAAAGTAAAACTTTCAAGTATTATTCCAAGAGAATATTATCATAAATAATAATAAATTGTTTAACAAATTATTTCTGTTGATTTTAATTGACTATTGCCTCTATTTAACTGAAAAATTAGAAATAAGTAGGAAAATTCGGAAGAAATCGCGACTTTCCAGTTCTATTCTAAGAGAAAATTGCCACAAACAATCATGAATTGTTTAAACAAATTATTTAGGCATATAATTACTAATAGGATGTAGTATTTTATTTATTAGGAACAATTTGTATTTCAAAAACCGCAAAAATGATAATTAGACCCAAGTGTAGCAATGATTACTTATATGAAATCAGTATTTTTTACTAGGGGAGCCTTGTTATATCGGATAATGCAACCTACAGTGAATAATCATTAATTAAACATGCTAATGTATGTAAAATAATTAATTTAATCACTTGTTGAGACACTGTAGGTCCAAATAAATCTAAATTTAAATTAATTAGTTTACGTATATCTGTACTCCTAATTAATGAGTATCCAGTGTAGATTATAATATCCACTTTAGAAAGGTTTCCTCTAATATAAATTTAGAGAGCGTGGTAGATCACTTTTTATTTCGAAAAATATATATTTAAAGACAGTTGTGAACTTCTGACACATCGGCTTGAAATAAGTGTCTGTGAAGACTTTTTATTGATTTTGAAAATTCTTGAAAAATCATTATTTGCCAGTACTTCTCGGAAATATTGAAAAAGGCACGCAGTACCAAAGCGATACCATAATAATGCCTCTTGCCTTGAAAGAATTATTCAAGAACACGGAGGTTTAAAGAATATGTGAAAACGCTTTAACGATTTCTGTCAATATTATCTGACAATGAGTGAAGCGTCTTTCGTTTTTTATTAAAATTAAAAATTCATATATTCGTCTTACAACATAAGTATATTTACATGCCAAAAGAAAATTTTTAACTAATAATAATGTAATTCTCATTTCTTTTTATAAATAATGTATTTTTACTACCTAAAATAAATCGTATTTAAATCATTTGTGCGAAATTCAAGTAGAGAACAAAATAGTTGCTTTAAAATTTCAGTTTTAAATTATTTGTTTACTTATACATCAGAACAATGAATCGTCAGACCTGTTTGACCCCTTTTTATATAGTTGAATAATAGCATATTTATTATGTAAGCTTCTTATTAACAAAAAAGGGACCTTCGTAATCTTTCGTTATTTCTATATTTCTACTAAATCATCTCACATGAAAAAAGTGAAATTAAATAAAAACACAATTATACTGCATTGAATGGGCCGGGGGGGGGGGGGGGCAAATCCATTTCTTACGCAAAATATTTTCAAGCTTGCGAATCACTAAAAATAAATAGAAACATTTTATTTATTAGAAATCAAAATAATCTAACCTTTTCTAGCCCAATGAACTGAAAATTCATTCTTTCCGGTTAAGAAATCTACTATAAATTTTAAATGCCTTATGGGCAGAAACTCTTATAGTTTCAGTCGGGTGTCCGTCAGTCCGTCTGACGTATGACTCAATATTAAGACAAGGCCCAAAATTAATATAGAGCCCGAAATCGAAATAAACACACAAAATTTATATAAGGCCCAAAATTGACATAGGGCTTAAATTCAAGATCGGGTCCAAATTGACACTTTGCCCAAAATTGATATAGGGCCCAAAACTAATACAGGGACCAAAACTGATATAGGTCCTGAAACTGGCATCGGGTCCAAAACTGGAATGGGACCTAAAGTCAGCAAAGGGCTTAAAGTCGGAATAGGTCCCAAAATTGATATGGAGCCTAAAACTGGACCCCAAAATGGATATAGGTCCCAAAATTTACATCTAGCAAAAAATTAATATAGGGCCCAAAATTGATATTGGATCCAAAACTGACATATGGTCCAAAGCCAGTGTAGGGCCCAAAGCCAACATAGGGCTCAAAATTGATATAGGGCCCAAAACTGATATATAACTGAAAATTGATATAGGGTCCAAAATGAACTATGGAATTAAAATGTATGGATACCCAAAACTGATATAGGGCCCAAAATTAAAATAGGGCCTAAAATTTACATAGGGCCCGAAATGGTCATTGAAACAAAAATTTATATAGGACCCAAATGATATTTTGACAGAAACCATTTTTGTTTTAAATTAATTTTTTCAAGTAAAAATTTGATTCCTCATTTGAAACTTCAACTGTCTGGTAGAAGATTCAACATTTTTGTAGAAAATTCATCTAATTTTTGAAAATTTAACTGTTTTGTAGAAATTTCTTTTTTTATTAAAGATTAATTTTTTTAATGAAAATTTAACCATTTTATTTATGTTTTAATAATTTATCTTCTTTGCTTTTAAAATACAACTAATTGGTTAAAAACGTATTTAATTTGTTAAAATATAGTTTTTTTAATTAAATTTTTTAAGTGAAAATTTCAGCACTCTATTTTAAATACAACTATTTGGTTGAAAATTCAACAATTTGGTAGAAAATTGAACAATTCTGTAAAAAATTTTACTGTTCTGTACAAAATTATTATTTGTAGAATTTTTTTAATTCAAAATTTATTTTTTGAATGAAAATTCGAATGCATGGTTGAAAATTTATGAAATTTGTTAAAAATTCTTTTCTTTGTTTGTCAAAAATTAATTTTTTTAAGTGTACATGTAATTAATTGGTTAAAAATTCAAAAATTTGGTAGAAAATTTAAGAATTTGGTGGGAAATATAAAAATGATTCTCTAGAGTATTTAACTGTTTTGTGGAAAATTTTTTTTATTAAAAGTTAATTTTTTTACCGCAAATTTAATTATTCCACTTTTGGTTAATAATTTATCTTTTAGGTTTTAAAAGTCAACTACATGGTGGAAAATGTATGTCATTTATTTCAAATTCGTTTTTTGTTGTTGAAAATTTATTTTTTCAAGCGTACACTTAATTACTAAGTTGAAAATCTAACTGTTTAAGTAATAATTCAACAATTTGGTAAAAAATTTAAGAATTTGGTAGAAAATTCAACAATTCTCTGAAAATCAAACTTTTTTGTAGAAAATTCAAATGTTACGTAGTAAATTCACTGTTTTGTAGATTTTTTTTGAAAATTTAACTATTCCATTTTTGGTTAATAATTGATCTTTTTTGGTTTCACGATACAACTACTTCGTTAAATATTTGTATTTTTTTTTGTTAGCAAATTAATCTCCTTGATTAAAAATTCAAGTAATTGGTTAAAGATTAATGGTTTTGATCGAGAATACATTTCGGCAATTTTCAAATTTTGAATGGTAAAATGTCGTGAATTTATTTTTTTGATTGTAGAACATTTTTACTGGTGAATTTTAATGTTAAATTATAATTTTTAACACAACTTTAATTTCTTGGAATTTTTAATGATACAATGTTCCAAATTCTAATCTAAATATATTCCAATCTTAATATTTAGAATTTGCCCTATT
This sequence comes from Belonocnema kinseyi, assembly GCF_010883055.1. Classification (NCBI taxonomy): domain Eukaryota; kingdom Metazoa; phylum Arthropoda; class Insecta; order Hymenoptera; family Cynipidae; genus Belonocnema; species Belonocnema kinseyi. The sequence continues at coordinate 34,758,289 of NC_046666.1, read as the reverse complement.
TTCGAAATTTCAAAGTAGTGATCCTGCCGAAAATCAGGTATATGGAGAAAAAAATTTTCGATGATTTTAAAATTATTTGATCATTGGCTTATTATTTCCGAGAAAACATTCCCAACAACTCTACAGTTTCAAAAATTTTAAATAATTAAACAATATTCACATATATTTTTTTGTTTAAAACATGTTTTCTTTCCAATTTTTTTAACGACTTCAACTATAGAAAAATTTACTTTGAAAACTGAAAACATTATTTCTTAAAATCCAGCCATTTTTCAAAAACTGGTAAGAAGTGATAGTAAAAAAAAATTCCATTATAAAAAAAAACGGTTTTTAAGTTTCTTTGGTTGCAAATTAAAATTATGGATTTGTTTTCCTGTTAAGTCAACTGGTTAAATATATATTTGATTCGATCATGTGGGTAATGCATATTATTATCGAGGACAAGTTGTTTACCTCAGGGAAAGTAAAAAGTGATAGTAATAAATGCGCAGTTCAAATTTTTTATATTCGGCTAGGCAATAAATGTTCATGTTTTTATTCAAAACAGAATGTTCACATTTTCTTTACAGACCGATTCAGAAAAATGTAATACTATTACAAAAATTATTCTCTTTGATGTTTATTTATTATTTGTTTGTAACTAAAAATTTCTTATAAATAATAATACATTATTTAAAGAAACATTTTTGTTAAATTTTATAAAGTGTTTCATCACTTTAATTGAAAAGCTCTTTTTAAAATACCGCAACTTTCTAGTATTACTCTAAGAGAAGAGAGTAAGAAACAATAATACATTGTTTGAAAATTTATGTAGGTTAACTTGCATTGATTAGTGCCTCAATTTAACTAAAAATTTGATAAAAAATTGAAAATTTGGGAAAAAACGCAAATTTCTAAAATTAGTGTAAAAGAATATAGTTATACACAATAATAATTTGTTTAATTAATTATCTTTGTTAACTTTGATTAATTATTAACTCGCTCTACGTGAAAAGTTTACAAAAATGGGAAATTTCAGAAAAAATCGAACTTTCTAGCGCTATTCTAAGAGAATATTGTTATAATTTAGGAGTTCTGGACAAGAAGGCGACAGGCGCTCGAGAACGAGTAAAAGTATTGTCCAGGCTGTGACGTCAGGTATCAAAAGTGAAATTCGAAATTTGAAAAAACCAAAAATATAGTTAGATAGCTCTTGAAAAATGAACCTGAGTCTCCATTCACAGTTTTTCTCTTGGGCTGCGAATTTTCCAGTAAATAAATAAAACCTGACTTTTTTTTAATTAAAAAAACCATGTTTTTCACATTCAATTCGCCGTAAGTAATTCGTTTATCAACTAATTAACAAATTTCTTTTCGAGTTTTATTCGTGACACTCTAGCGGAGGCTGCAGTGTCAAAAAAGGGTCAAAAGTTAATTTCTAAGGTTTTTTTTTTAATCCGATTGAAAACCCACTTTTTTAGACTTTCACATTAAAAAAGTGAGCGAGGAAGTTTGAGCTACGATAAACTTCAAGCGAACGAATTTTCTGTCAATGTATTGGCCAACTTTTTGGAAAATCCCAATTCGATTTGATTTTTAGTTCTACAATTACAGCGAGTTTACTACGAGCTCGCGACGCGACACCACAGGATTTTTCAGGGGACGCCGCCTGAAGCCTGAAACATCCTTGCCCATCCTTTATTTTGTGCACTCGCTCGCAC
>NC_046666.1:34738120-34756489 GCF_010883055.1 Belonocnema kinseyi | reverse complement strand
ATCCTTGCCCATCCTTTATTTTGTGCACTCGCTCGCACTAGTCAGCGTTCCGGCGGCGTCCCCTGAAAAATCCTGTGGTGTCGCGTCGCGAGCTCGTAATAAACTCTCTGTAATTATGGAACTAAAAATCAAATCGAATTGAGATTTTCCAAAAAGTTGGCCAATACATTGGCGGAAAATTCGTTCGCTTGAAGTTTGTCGTAGCTCAAACTTCCTCGCTCACTTTTTTAATGTGAAAGTCTAAAAACGTTGTTTTTCATTCGGATTAAAAAAAAAACATTAGAAATTAACTTTTGACCCTTTTTTGACACTGTAGCCTCGGCTAGAGTGTCACGAATTAAACTCAAAAAGAATTTTGTTAATTAGTTGATAAACGAATTACTTACGGCGAGTTGAGTGTAAAAAAACATGGTTTTTTCAATTTTAAAAAAATTCAGTTTTTATTTATTTACTGGAAAATTTGCAGTCCAAGAGAAAAAGTGTAAATGGAGACTTAGGTTCATTTTTCAAGAGCTATCTAACTATATTTTTGGTTTTTTTAAATTTCGAATTTCACTCTTGATACCTGACGTTACAGCCGGGACATTACTTTTACTCGTTCTCGAGCGCCTGTCGCCTTCTTGTCCAGAACTCCTCAATTAATAATAAATTGTTTAAACAATCATTTTTGTTAACTTTCATTAAGTATTTCCTCAGTTTAACTGAAAAGTTATAAAAAGGTTGGAAATCTTTAAAAACCGCAACTTTCTAGCATTAATCTGAGAGAAAATATTTATAAACAATAATGAATTGTTTAAAGAATTATCTTTCTTAACCTTGATTAATTATGCCTCGCTCTAAGTAAAAAATGAACAAAAAACTTAGAATTAACCGTAAATTTGAGATAATACCGCAACTTTCTAGCTTTACCTAAGATATGGTAGTTATAAACATTAATAAATTGTTTAAACAATCATTTTTGTGAACTTTTATTAATTATTACCTCACTCTTTGTGAAAAGTTGACAAAAAAAATTTAAACTTCAGATAAAACAACAAATTTTTAATGCTTTTGTTAACTCTAATTAATTCTTACATTGCGATAAGTAAAAAATTGACAAAAAGATGAAGATTTGAATTAAAACCACAAGTTTCGTGCATTATCCTAAGAGATGATACTTCTAAACAATAATAAATTTTTCAAACAATTATTTTTGCTAACTTTGATTACAAATATTGGAAATTAAAAAAAAACGCGATTTTTTAGCATTATTTGAAGAGAATATTGTTATAAATAATAGCAAATCGCTTAAACAATTATTTTTGTTAACTTTAATTAAACATTTTTCTCGCTCTAACTGAAATTTGATAACTGAAAAACCGCATATTTCTACCACGGTTCTAAGATAAAATTTTTATAAACACTAATAAATTGCTTAAACATTTTTTTTAGCATTCGATCGGCAGTAGAAAGTAATGTTTTATGTGCTAAAAATAATTTGTACTAAAACAAACAAAAAAAGAAATTAGTGCCAAAAACACACAAAACCTAATTTTTCAGTTATTTGAATTTCTTGGGACTATAAAAAACAGGTTTATGTGGATGAAACCCAAAAAATAATTTTTTATTTGTATTCTATGGTTAATTGGGAAGAGAAATGTTGAGATACATCACGATACGTTCTGAAAAATTTACATTGTTGGAAAAGGGGATGGACTATTCCCGAATTTCGGGATGTTGAGACACAATTTAGTTCGTTCAATTGTGAGTTGTGAATTATGAGTTGGGAGTTGTGAGTTGTGGGTTAGGAGTTGTGAGTTAGGGGGTAGGAGCGGTGAATGAGGAGTTGTAAATTGGGAGTTGTGAATTAGGAGTTGTGATATGTAAGTTACGAGTTGTGAGTTATGGATTAGGGGTTGGGAGATGTGAATTAAAAGTTGTAATATGTGAGTCAGGAGTTGCGAATTTTTACATGTGAGTTAGGGATTGTGAGTCAGGAATCGGGAGTTTCGGGTTGTGGGTCGGGAGTTGTGAGTTAGGAGTTGTGAGTCAGGAGTTGTGGGTTGTGGTTTGGACGTTGTGAATTATGAGTTGTGAGTTACGAGCTGTGCTTTAGGAGTTGTGAATTGTGAGTGAGGAGTTGTGAGTTAGGGGTTAGGAGTTGTGATTTGGGGTTTAGGAGTTGTGAGTTTGGTGTTAGATGTTGGGAGTTAGGAGTTATGAGGTGTGAGATTAGGGGGTTAGGGATTGTGAGTTATGAGCTGTGATTTAGGAGTTGTGAATTGTGAGTGAGCAGTTGTGATTTAGGGGTTAGGAGTTTTCAATTGTGAGTTAGGAGTTGTGACTTAGGGGTTAGGAATTGTGAGTTTCGTGTTGGATGTTAGGACTTAGGGGTGAAAAGGTGTGAGATAGAAGTTATAAATTATGAATTAGGAGTTTTGATTAAGGAGTCGTGAGTTGTGAGTTATGAGTTTTGAATTATGAGTTTTGAGTTGTGAGTTATGAGTTTTGTGTTATGGGTTAGGGGTTCTAATTCGTGAATGAAGAGTTATGAGTTGTGATTTTTAGATGTTTAAAGTCGTCAGTTTTAGGTGTTATGAGTTCAGAGGTAGAAATTCTGATTGAAGAGATATGTGTTAGGAGTAAGAAGTTAATTGTTCTCCGAAAATATAAGGGCCTCTTCCCAAGGTTACGAAACACTAAATCACAATAATCAATCAATTTAAAAATAATTAAAATAATTAATTAATTACCATCTTCATAATATCGACAACCTTGATTATGCCAAAACACAGTAAATAATTCAGAACACTTTTTCAATTATTATTTAACTTGAGAACTAAAAATATCACATTTATAAGAAAATCTTTGTTAATTATTAACAGAATAAAACAAATAATTTAAAAAAATGAACACAACAAATGCACGAGACTCCGGGTGATTGATTCGATCTGAACACGACGAACGGTTTGTTGCGACTGGTTCTTCAAGCAAAAAGAAAATTCTCTCCATCTACATGAGATATCAAAGGGAAGTGTACAACAAAGAATCAGAGGTCATGTTTTTCCGACGAGGGGCGTTTACTTGGGTACTTTTCTTCAGTAAATTACATCAGTTTTATAATGTTGATAATATAATCATTTAATATTAATTTTTAAAAAATTTTATTTTAAATAACATGTTTTAAGCCAAAGTTACTATACAAATTTATTTATATTATTATAAACTATAAATATCGTATATATTGATCATTACGTGGGAGATTTACAATCAAAACTTTTTTCTACAAAAATTTTTTTTTTCGTTTTGCGTTCGAAAATAATCGAAACTTATTTCTTTATTTCAATGTGATACTCGAAAATCTCGAGATTTGATTTTAAAAAATTTTGTAATCGGGAAAAATCATGTGTTTTCAATCGCTCACTGTAAAAGAAGTTTTGAATAGAAAAAATTACTCTTCTACTGAAAATATGCATTCACCCACAAGCTGTGCAAAATAATATAACATACCTCCTGTTGTTTTTTCTCATAACAATATAGTGCATTTTTATAAACTATTTTATTTATTTTTTACTTGGAACATTTTTTCCCCCGTTTTTTTTCCTTAAAATTTTCGTTCAAGCTTCTAGTTTTTAGTACCGTATGTCGTAAAGATGTAACGATGTCGTAACGATGTCATCAAGACGTCGCCAAACTTTGTGCCCACTGGGATATTATGAAGTTCAAATTGGCGGACCAACAATAGTCGCCGCAAAGAAAAACTGGAATTCAATCTCTTATTTTTGATTTGATTCTTATAAAAAAAATAATTTTTACTTTTGTGATTCACTTTTCAAGTATTTTTGAGATCGCGGATTACGAATTTTCTATTAGTTTTTTAAAATTGTCGTAAAAGTCGTAAAAGTGCGAGTTGGGTATAAAATTGGGGGAAGGAGGATTTTTTCTCATAGGCCATGCTGCAAATTTAAAAAAATATATTTAACTTGGCTCTTTCTTGGTTTCTATCCGAAAACATCACAGAAAAAATAGAAGATAAACTTTACATCGATTTCCGACGAAAGATTCTCTGCGACAAAAATTACCCAGGAGGCAAAGAATTTGGCGACGTCTTTACGACATCGTTACGACATCTTTACGAAATCCTATGCCTATGGCGTTTCAGAGTCTTTGCGATAGCGTAAAGACATCATCAGATCATACGACTTACCCAGTGGGCACAAAATTTAGCGACGTCTTTACGACATCTTTACGACATTTTTACGGCATCTGTACGACAACTTTACGACATCGTATGTCCATGTCTTTTTGCTATCTTTACGATGCCATAAAGACATCGTCAGAGCATGCGACTTATTTACGATATCGTAAAGACACTTTAACGACATGGACATAGGACGTCGTAAAGTTATCGTAAAGATATCGTAACGATGTCGTAAAGACGTCGCCAAACATTCTGCCCACTGGGTTTTTACGCCAAACTTTGCGCCCACTGGGTAGCTTCACAGAATAAATTTTACACAAATATCGGTTAAACTTTCTTTTATTTTTCCATGACAAATACATGTTTTTTGAAAGACGCGAAGTTGGCTAAACAAAACTTTATCACTCTAAAAAATTTCCTGCAACAAATTTTATTCTTAGTTTTTTCTGCATTATATGGAATTTTGTCCTACTTTTTATCCGGTTCTTTCTGGTACTTAAACGATGCATATAATTTTTCTCGTTCTGTTTTTGTATTAGTATTTGTGCGGAATTTTTTCAGTCCCTAAATTTCCCTGTCCGGCTTTTTTTTCGAGTTCTATCCTGATGCTTGTACGGTGTCATAAATTTGGCATATTTGCTTTTTTATCCGACTCTTAAAAAAATTTAAAAATATGTTAAATAAAGAATCCAATTTCACTTATTTCAGAAAGGGTTCAATACTTTTGGCCTTCAAATATTCAAAAAGTTCAAAAACAATCGAAAAGTAATAAATAATAAAGAAAATCAAGTAAAACAATGCTTTAATAACCACAATGGGCAATTTTACTAGGGCACTCTTTTAAAGCAAGTTTCAAGAAAGTTTTAGGCAAGGCCGCGAAAGATTCCGCCCGCCAAATAATTCAATTTTTCTTTTTCCGATAACCGCTCGAAAGCCGGATAAAGCCAGAAAAAAATCGTTTTCTGACTTAAACAAAAAGAATCTTCTAATGTAAGTCTTGACAAAATTCCAGATAGGGCCGCATAAGATTCTCTCGGACAAACAGTTCGATTTTCTGTTTCCGATGTTCGCTTCAAAGCCGGATAGATTCGGATAGATTCGGATAGAAGCCGGGTTTTAGCCTTGAATGAAAACATTCTTTTAACTTAAGTTCCGACAAAGTTTCGGATAGAGTGTCATAAGATTTTTTCGACTAAATAATTCAATTTTCTTTTTCCAATCTTCGCTTTAAAGTCGGATAGAGCCAGAAAAAGAACCGTTTTCTGACTTGAACGTAAACAGTCTTCTAATTTAAGTTCCGAAAACGTTCCAGATAGGCTCGCATAAGATTCCGTCAGCCAAATAATTCAATTTTATATTTCAGATATTCGCTTCAAAACCGGATAGGACCAGATAGAAACCCGTTTTTAGACTTAAATAAAAACGGTCTTCTAATTTAAGTTCTGACAAAGTATCAGATAGGGTCACATAAGATTCCGGCAGGCAAATAATTGAATATTCTATTTCCTGTGTTCGCTTCAAAGCCGGATAGATCCAGATAGAAAACCGTTTCCTTGTTTAGACAAAAACGCACTCTTCGAACTTAAGTGTGAGAAAGTTCAGGATAGAACCAAATAATTTAATTTTCTGTTTTCAATGTTCGTTTCAAAGCCGGATAGATCCAGAAAGAAAACGGTTCTTGGACTTAATGAAAAGAGTCTTCTAACTTAAATTCCCACAAAGTTACGGATAGGGCCAGATAAAATGATATTTTCTATATGTCATCCGGATTAAAATCCGGATAGAGTCGGGTTTTCGAACCAAAAGAGATGCAATTAGGGACAGACTAAAATCCGAAAAATCCGAATCTTTATTCGGTTTTGTATCTGACTCTATCGGAACCTATCCGCCAATTTAAGCAGGGGAAAGATAAATTTTACATCGATTTCAGTTGAAAGTTTCGCTATAACAGAAATTAACCTAATCGAATAAACTTTACATGAAACTGAGATAATTTCGAGTTTTTAAACTGTCTCGGAATAATTTTTCAGTGAAAACCCGTCGTCTGCCATGTAGTATCGATCTAGAAATCAAGAAAAAGTATTTTTTTAATTGCAATGATTACAATTTCATTTTTAAATTAATAGCACCTATCGTTGACGAATTAAAATATATTTCTCGTGACTGTAAATAAATCATTTTATTCATGAAACTATTTTTTAAACTAAAGTTTGAAATATACTTTTATATTAGGAATTATTTTTAATTATTATTATGCAAACTTAATTTTATTCCGAAACAAATTAAAGATAAAACTTATTTAATATATTATAAATCCTATTAATGCTTCAACATTAAAATTAATTCAATTCCTATTTTTCCTTTTGCTCGACAACATAAGATAGTTGTTATTTTCATTCATGAAAAATAAGTTCTAATTCGTTCCCGATAAGTATAATTATTAAAAAAATATTAATAAAGTAAGAAAACGTTGTTTTAAATCTACTGTCCTGATTTATAGCTCGAATTCACTCATATTTTGCCGTTTTCTTATTGCTCCTAAGGATGTAGCAGAGGGCAGCTTTTATTCCATCGTATGATAAACTTTCGCCAAATAGCATGTAAACTTTAAACGCGAAAAATTTTACATGCAACAAAGTTTAACTTTAGTTTTTTCTGTGAGGTTTAAACTTCTGCCAGTTGATGACGTCAACGTAATCTTTAGCTTCAAAATTAAGCTATGGTATTTTCTGATATTTTCAAAAATGACGTTGGCATGAAGTATTTTACTAATTTGAACGATTAGACTTGTCAAATATAAGAACTATTTTTATATAAAAAGTGAAAATTAACAGTTTTTCAGATCTTAGGGTTTTGGTCGATGTGCTCCCGTTATATTTTGTTTTTTAATCTTTCCATATTCACCTACTTCCCTTTCCCTCGTTTTCCCATACTCCTCCTACTACCTCGCTATAATATTCCCTTACTTTCTTTACTACTCCACTACTCACTTCCCCTACTTCCCAGCCCCTAATTATCCCTACTTTCACTCTCCTTACTTCCCCTAACTTTGCCTTCCCTAATTTTCCCTCATTTCTACTGCGCACCCTCTTCTCATTTTCCCTACCTTCCCTCTCCTCATTTTCATCTCACTTCCCCTACTTTAGCGAAACATTCCGAACTCTACTCGCTTCTATTCCCCTACTCACCCTTATTTCCAATCATTTCCAATCATTTCCCCTAGTCCTCTTACTTATTCTCACTTCACATACTTCTTCTCTGTAACTTGCCCTACATCCCTTCTTCAATTTTCATCTCATTTCCCCTAATTCGTCTACCTCACCTCTCTGCTTTTACCACACTCCCCCTACTACCCTTTGATCATATTCCCTCAATTTCCCTACTACTCCAATCCTCCTTTCCCCTACATCCCATCCCCTTATTTCCCTACACCCACTCTCCTCACTTCTTCTAAAATTTCAAGCCCTGATTTCCGCTAAGTTCCCACCCCTTATTTTCCCTAATTACCCTCCCATTAATTACCCTACACTCCCTCCCCCTCATTCCTGAAAAAATTCCCTGCTTTTACTCCCCTAATTTCCCTATATTTCTCTACTTTCCCTTTCCCATTTCCCATCATTTATATGCAATTTTTGAAAAAAAGTGTCCAAAAAACGATAATTTTTTGTCCCGCTATATGAAGATCTTCATTCTATATGAAATTTCTTCATTTCGTATCATTTTTGTTTTGCAGTTTTAATGATAGAAAATCTTTTTTTTCCATGAAATCACTTTTTTCGGTTAAACTTATACATAATAGATCGTCAGTCAAAAATATTTTTTTATGAACAATTTTAAGAATAAAATTCTCTTATTAGCATTTTTAAACATAGAAAATTTGGCCTTGAAAAAATATTATTTTTGGGATGAAAATAAATTCTTCCGCCGCAAGGAAAAAATATCTATATTTAAGAATGCCAAATAAGTGCATTTCTTTAACACGATTACTTTCCTAAACAAGGTCAAAGAATTATTTTTTAATTACATTCTTGAACCAATGCTTTCAAATTTCTATGAATATTTGAGTTCACAATTTTTTTGGGATTTAGTACCTGATATAAAGTAGCTTTTCTCAAAACGTCTCCTTAATTTTTGCCCGCATTATTACCATATCGTATGTAAAAAAAAACAGGTTTTTCAAACCAGTCAATGAACCACGCGTGTCACCTTTGCAATCAAGAGAGACAATTTACTGCATTCCTTCTCGCAGAAAGTCATTCAAATTACATATATTACAATATTACTATACATACTTGCATGTTGCAAAATTCTTTCATTTTCCGATGCAATAAAAACGGTAATTAACGTAAAAAATTGCCACATGTTATTGAACCTGTTTATGAGACTTTGATTGATATTAAAATGTGAAACAGGTTTCACCCGATTGAAAAGCAGTAGTGGGGATATCGAAGAGGAGTCTTTAAGGCGATTGCGAATAGCCGCACAAAAGGGAGATGCGAATAGTGAAATTAAAATTAATGTTTAAAGTTACTGTAAAAATCGTAGCTAAGCTACATTACAAGTTACATTAAAAATAGTAACGAAGTTACCTTAAAAGTTACAAATAACGTAACTTTTCTGTAACTTAATTACTTGGAACAAGTCACTATCTAACTCTTCTAGGAAACTAAATGTAGGAAACTACCTAAGAAAATGCATGAATTTTTATCAAAAAATAAAAAATTATACAAATTGAATCATTGAAATTTCAGTGAATAATATTAATTTTTGACTAAAGTAATGAACTTTCAACTAAAATGTTTAATAGAACTGGAATAGTTCCATACTCGATCAAAATGACGAATTTGCAACCAAGAAGATTAATTGTTTACCAAAAAAGACGAATTTTCAACAAAATACATAAACTTTGAAACAAAAAAAAAACAAACTTTCTGCCAAAAATCGATTAGTTTAATTTTCGAACAAGAAAATTGATTTTCTACCAAATAACGAATTTTTAACCAAATGCATGAGTTTTCAACTAAAAAATAAATTGTGAACAAATACGAATCTTCAAAAAAATATATATATATAATTTTTAACAAAATAGTTTAACATTCAACAAAGTAGTTAAATATTTAACCAAAAAAGTGTAATAGTTCATATTGAACCATACATTTTTTTATTTGAAATCAAAAAATTTTGAATGCAACGAGTAAGAGATAAATGTTCATTTCAGAAATATTTGTCAATCAAGTGAAAATAAAAATAACCATCAAATTCTGAAATTTTGAAGCCAAAAGATGAAATTTCAGAAAAAAAATTAACTTTTTACCAAAAAAGACGAATTTTTAACAAGATAAATGAATGTTTAACTAAAAAAGATCAATTTTGAACAAAAAATGGAATAGTTCAAATTTCATTTTAAAACATTTTTAACCAAAAATAAAAAAATTTTTTTTAACCAAAGAGTTTAACTTTTAACCAAATAGTTGAATTTTCAATCAAGAAGAATAATTTTCTACCAAAGAAGTCGAATTTCTCACAAAACACATAAATTTTCAACTAAACTGAAATATTTTCGACTTACAAAAGTCAATTTTCAACTAATAATGCAATGGTTAAATGTTCAAAGGAGAAACTTTTTCTAACTACAAAAGTTTTTAACAACAATAGTGACCCTTATGGAGTCCTCTCCGAATTTCCATTACATAACATGTAACAAAACTAACAAAAAATCTTAACATTTGTTTTCTTGAAAATTTTTAAGCAAACCAAACATACTAGTAAATAATGTATGTGGTAAAAACAAAAGTTACTCTTTTCATTTCCATCTTAGAATTACTGTCACATAACTTCTAACAAAAGTAAGAAAAAATCTAAAAATTCTAGAAACCCAATAACATTTCTTTACTAAAAATCCATGCATTAATCATGCAACCGGAAGTAGTGCATTATTTCCTGGATTCTAACATAAAAGATGACTTTTTAAAAAAATACTTGAGTTTTCAGCAAAATAATTGAATGTTTAACAAAATAATTTAGTTTCCAGCCTAAAAATGCGAATTCTAAAAAAAAGTACAATAGTCTATTTTTCAACAATAAAAATGTAAAATTTCATTTTAAAAAATTAATTTTAAAACCAAAAAGACCAATTTTCTGTAAAAAATTAAATTTTCAACCAGAAATATGATTTTTTAGCAAAGAAAATTCATTTTCAGCAAAATATTTATGTCTTCATTCCAATAAAAAAATTTTAACGAAGTAATTCACCTTTTACTCACGAAGTTGAATTTTCAATTAAAAAAGATCAGTTTTTAACAAAATAATTCCACTTTCAAACAAAGAGATGAATTTTCAAATAAAACCATGAATCTTTAAGAGAAAATTATTTCTTAACAAAGGGGTTCAACCAACATTTTAAAACAAACTAGTTCAATCCACAAACAAAGAAGATTAATTTCCAACCAAATAGTTGCTTTTTTTCCAGGAAAGATGCGATTTCTACTAAAACAGATGAATTTTTTAATCAAAAAGACAAATTTTTGAAAAAAATATTTGAATTTTCATGCAAAAAAAGAGTTTTGTTTGCCTGTTTAACATCAAAATATGAGTTTTTAATCAAAAGTAAATTTTTTACAAACTAGTTTAATTTTCAACCAAGGAGGATGACTTTTTAATCAAATTGTTGAATTTAAAAAAAAACAGTCGCATTTTGATCCAAGAAAAATCCAATTTCTACTGAAATATATGGATTTTTTAAAAGACAAGTTGAATTTATAACCAAAGAAGATTAATTTTCAAACAAACAGTTGCATTATCTTTAAAAAAAATTATATTTTTTATAAAACATCAAACAGATAAATTATTAAACCAAAAAGACGAATCCTCAACAAAAACCAAAGAACAGTTGTGTTTTGCAAAAAGATTTCTACTGAATTTTCTCTCAAAAAGGATGCTTTTTCAATAACATTTTTTAATTTTCAACGAAATTAAGAAATTTTAAATAAAAATATCATCGTCACAAGAAGGCAACTGAAAAAAATATATAAATATAAATACAAGACAAATAAATTACTGACAAAAATATCATATCAGTGTGTCCGCAAAACAAAATTTTGAAAATTCCCTAATTTTTATCCAGGATGGCCGTTTTAATCGAAGAAAAAATTGCCGGCCATTTCCCGGTTTTTTCCCGGTTCGCAAACATTTTTGACGGCCAATGAAATTTAAAAAATAAAACTATATTCTAAACATTTTTCCATATAAATCAATTAACTATAAATAACAAATTAAAGAATTCCAAATGGAAAACTTGAATTCCAAACTTGTAAAATTGAAGTTTAAAAGTTTTTAATTCAAAAATTGTGTATTCCAATGCTCAAAAATTTACACGTACCAAATGGATGGTACTAACACTTTTCAATAAAATTTAAAAATGTTAAATAAAATGCAAATAAACTGCAAATTTTAGAACTTTCATCAATTGTAGAGTTCAAAGATTCAGATTAGGTTCCAAAAATATAAATCCTGCGAATTAAAAGAAATTTAATTTGAATTTATAAATAATAATAGAACACTTATTATTTGTAAAAGTATTAGAGTAATTTTAAGAGATATCCCGTGAGGAAAAAGCCCCGCTGAGACCTCTTAGGATGAGGGCCCCCGGCGGGGGCCCGAATGGATGTTCCACGAGTGGAAATTCTACGAGGTTGCCCTCACGGGTAAATAATAGAAATTTCAAATTCCAAAGGGTGAATATTTTTTGAACATCACAAATTTTAAGGTTTCATGAGTCCAGACTTACAAACAATGCATTTCTGTCAAAAATTGGATGACACTTTTTTGAAATTCGAAATCGCAAAATTTGGATGTTCCACAGGGGCCCCCGCAGAGGTCCAGCTCGGTTGCCCTCACGGATCAACGATTAAAATTTCAAAGTCCAAAGGACGTATATTTTTTCGACACCAGAAATTTTAAGGTTTCATGAGTTCAGTCTTACAAACAATGAATTTCTGTCAGAAATTGAATTACTCTTTTCTGAAATTCGAACTTTCAGCATATGGATGTTCCATGAGGGTCCCCGGCGACGGCCCAGCTCGGTTACCCTCACGGATCAACGATTCAAATTTCAAAGTCCAAAGGGTGAATATTTGTTTGACGCCACAAATTTTATAGTTTCATGAGTACAGACTTGCAAATATCGAATTTCTGGAAAAAATTCGATAACACTTTTTTGAAATTTGAACTCTTACAATATGGATGTTTCAGAGGCCCCCGCTGGGGACCAGCTCGATTGCCATCACTGATCAACGATTAAAATTTCTAAGTCGGAAGGGTAAATATTTTATATCTTAAAAAATGTACATAAAAAAATACGTTTTAAAATATGTTTCGTGCATTCTAAAATTTCAAAAAACTATAAATACATCTATCCCGAAAACAACCTTTTTTGCTGTTTTTTTTTTTAAGAAAAAAAATCTAAGTTTCATCTTTTATGAAAAATTTTAAATGTTAATAAAAAATTACATTTCCCGTCATTGTAACAAGTTTTAAAGTAGTCTACAACGTGAAAAAACAAAATATTACGCGAAGAAAAATGGAAATCTATTTAAATTATTTATTTAATAATTATTTTATTGATAATTCTGTGAACAGTTCGTGTATTTTCCATTTACAAAACGTCGTATAATAATAAATAATTAGAAAAAGAGAGCTTAAAATTTGGTACTTTAACTTTTCTGAACTGTAGCTTATGTGAATGGCTTTTCATCGAGTTTCAACTTGTCGGTTTAGCTACCCCGTAGCGTTAGAAATTTTATTTGTAATATAATCTTTAAAAATGTAATATATGTATTCATTCTAAACAGGACTGTTAATATCTGCAGACAAAATACTCGCAATCAATTAATATTTATTTTTTAAATAAGTTTTTTGTCATATGGTTACCCAGTGGGCACAAAGTTTGGCGACGTCTTTACGACATCGTTACGACATCTTTACGACAACTTTACGACATCCTATATCTATGTCGTTAAGGTGTCTTTACGATATCGTAAATAAGTCGTATGATCTGACGATGTCTTTACGATATCGCAAAGACACCGAAACGACATGGACATAGGATATCGTAAAGTTGTCGTAAAGATGTCATAACGATGTCGTAAAGACGTCGCCAAATTTTGTGCCCACTGGGTTATCCTCATGGATTCCACAAGGCATGAGGGCAATCCATGCGGACCCTGACGGGGAACCACTCCATTTTTCCACGCGGGATTTAGAAGTTTTAAAAAGATTCTAATTAAATTTAAAACTTTAAATAATTTCAAATACTTACAGACGAATTTAAAATAAATTGTAGAGTTTTGCAGATTTCAAACAAAAAATTTAGAAGTTTTTTTGAGAATTGTGAAAGATTAAAAAAGAATAAAAAATTGTTTTAAGATTCTTTGGAGAATTGAAAATAAATTTTCTCTTTGAAAAATTATTGTAACAGAAAGTTTAAGAAGATTTTAAGAGATTTCAAAAATTATCAAAGAACATGGAAGATTTTAAGGATTTTTTTTACTTTGCAGGATTTTCAAAAATTTTAGGGAAATTTCGATTAATTAAAAAATATATTTAGAACTTCTGAAAAAAATGTTAACACACTTCGTTTAAATTACTTGAAATAATTTCAATTTTTTAATTAATTTCAAATCTTTTCCAAATTTCTATGTATCTCTTAAAATTACTCAAATTTTTGCTACAAATAATAAGTGTTCTATTGTTCTATATGCGTCAAAATTGAACAATTTCACTTATAAATTAGACCCTTTTTAAATAGACTAATTAAAATTGTAACGCTAAAAGTTTAAAAGTCCTTCGAAAATCTTAAGATTCAAAGCTTTCTATGTAAAACAATTCAGTTTCAAATTGTTTTCTTTTAAATATTTGGTTTCAATTTAATTCTACATTAAGAAATTTCAAAATAAATGGGATAAAAATTAAATAATTTAGACTCACAATATTTTAAATTTAATAAAATCCTCGAATTATGACTATATTATTATGGATTTATTTTTAAGTTAAAAATAGTAAAACGCACGTTTTCATTGTGTAGTAGCTAAAAAATTAATATAAATAATATGTTAATAAATTTAGTTACATAAAATTTACATAAAACCAATACTCTGATTTAAAAATATATTGTTGATAAATCATGAAAATTTGTATTTAAAAATAAAATTATCGGAATAAATGATATATTAATTTCAAGTCTTATTATGACCTTCGGATTGAAACAGTTACAATCTGGAAATTCTCACATTTTGAAAGGATTCAGAATTGTTTGGTCAAATTAATTATTGTTCAGATTTCTATATTTAGAGTAAACATCCATTTTAGAAATTATTTATTTATATTTACAGTTGATAGAATGAAACTGTTTTTTATCAAAAATTTTCAACTTCAAATGCTTTTAATTTTTAATTGTTTAAATCTTGAAAACTGCACTTAAATTATTTTAATAACTGTTAAAATCGAACTTGGGCAGATTTTTCATCTGAAAATTCGTAAAATTCCCGGTTTCCCGGTCACCCTGTTTTTCATAAAAAAATCTTCGATTTTAAAAACTTCTAATTTTTTAAGCCTTTAAAACTAAATATTAAGATTCTTTAAATTAAAATATATGCTTTTAAAGATTAATAATCTAAAATGGAAAATTTTTGAAGTAAAATATTTTCGAATTTGGCATTCTAAACAGAATAATATAATAATTCTAAAAATCACAACTTGAAAAATTATTTAAAAAACGGTTAAAATTAAAGCTGGACAAAAGTTTCATTATAAAAATTTGGTAAAATTCCCGGTAAAAAAAATAAATTCACTGTCATTTCCTGGTTTTGCCCGGTTCCATAAAATTCCCGATCATTTCCCGGTTTTCCAGGTTTCCCGGTCCAGCGGCCACCCTGAACAACAACAAAACAGTTGTATTTTCCAACAAGATTTCAATTGAATTTTCTCTCAAAAAGGATGCCTTTTTAACCAAATTTTTTCATTTTCATGGACATAAAGAATTTTTAAATAAAAATATAATCGTCACAAGAAGGCACCTGAAAATAAATATAAATACCAGCAAATAAATCACTGTCAAAAATATCATATCAGGGTGGCGCAAAAAAATATAATTTAAAAAATTCCCTGACCATTAATATTATAATTTAAAAATTAAAACGTAACTTAAAAAATTTATAATTAAAATTGAAAAATGTATTATATTTGACACTTACGTGAAGAGGGAAATTATGAAATAATTAATCCACAATATCTATACATTACATCGAGCTTTCATTTATTGAAAAAAATACTATTTACATTGCACAAATTTATCACCGACGAGTGAAGGTTTAATCTGTCAAAATTAAATTTTTTGTGACATTTTCCAACTTCATGAAGATAAAAAATAAAAAATAAACGTGAAAAAAATCGTATTAGATAATCATTTTGTGACGGTAATCAACTTCAAATAAAAAATAATTAACATTCGTAAATTGTCGAATAATTATTTAATTTCAAAAAAGATTCAAGAAGCTTTTTCAAAATGTATTCAATTCTCAAAAAAATTGATTAGTAAACTTCAAAGCAAATAAATCTAGAATAAATCAAATCAATCAGATTTCAATAATTAATTAATAACAATTTAATGTACCTGTAACGAACTTTACTATCGACTTATATATTTGCGCAAGTGTGCGTTTGCATTTCGAGAATATGAAAATAATTTTTCAAAAACCTCTATGAGCGCAATATTTTTTTCGAGATATACAATGACATTTTTTTCACTTTTAAGTACAGAATATGCTAATAGTATGTATTCCTTTCCTAAAAATCGCCTACATTCTTAGCAATAAATTAACTAATAATTTGCGTTCCTTTTTCAATTTTTCGGCGAACTGTTTTAATTTATTTTATAGTGATTAATGAAACTAGAAATCTAGAATTACGTAGTTCAGTGAAAGGCTGTTCGCACAGGTATAATTTTATATAATTTCGAGCCCTTTTTAAAAATTGAAAGCCTCTAAATTTCAACCATCTAAAATTTTAACGCTTTTTATTAAAAAAATAAAATAAGTTTTTTTCTCGGCGCTACTTTACACTGTGAAAAATACGATAAAGATTACATTTCGTTCCTATAAACGTTATGTATCTTTAATAAATTTTCATATTTTTTACAATAGAAAAGGTGTCCACTTAAACCATGGGAAAAAATTTTCCTGACAATTCCAGGTTTTCATTATAAATTTTTCTTTTTTCTGTGTTTGTAAATATCTGAATTTGTAAAAATAGGACTCTTAATATGTCAAATTAAATAACTGATTTTTTTTATTTGAGAAAGTAAGCAATATGATTAGTTTAGAAAGGTTTGAAATTATTAATATTGGAAAAATAATTTATTTTGTTGAATTTGTGCCGAATGTACACGTATTTAAATAATCATTTTAAAAAAAAATTTATTTTATCTTCCTGTACTTTAAAATAACTGCATATTTAAGTAAAATTAATGCAGTACTATATTAAATTCAATTTAACCAAATAGTTGATTTTTTAACCAAAAAGATGAATTTTCGACAAAAAGACGTTTGTTCAACAAAATCAATGAATTTTCAACCAAATAATTGAATTTAGAACTAAAAAAAAATACTTTTTCACCCAAAAGTGGAAGTTGAATTTTCAGTAAAAAAAAATTATAATTTTCAGGTAAAAATAAAAACTAATTGACAACAAAATAATTAAATTTTCAACTAAAGTGATGAATTTTCCACTAAAATAATGAATCTTTAACAGGAAAAGTTGATTTTTTAATCAAAAAGATTAATTTTCAGCTGCAATAGTTGAATTTTCAAGAAAAAAAATCAATTTTTAACAAAAGAGTTTAAATGTTAAGAAAATAATTAAATTTTCAAACCAAAACTGTAAATTTTCAAACAAGAAGATTAATTTTCTAGCAAACAATACCTTTTCTTCAAAAAATTACACGAATTTTCAATTTAATAGTTGAAATTCGAACTAAAAGACCAATTATCAAACAAAAATCGAATAGTTGAATTTTTGAGTCAAATTATGAATCTTCAACTGGAATAGTTGAATTTTACATCAAAAAGTTGAATATTCAACGAAAATTATGAATCTTTAAGTGGAATAGTTGAATTTTAAACAAAAATGGTGAATTTTCAAAATAGAAGATTAATTATCTACCAAAAAAAGAAGATTTTTCAACAAATAACATGAATTACCAACCAAATAGTTAAATTTTGAACTAATAAAAGATAAATCTTCCACTAATTAGTTGAATTTTGAACTCAAAGAAATATCAATTTAAAAAAATGGAATAGTTAAATTTTCGGTTAAAAATGAACTATTAACCAAGAAAACAGAAGAATTTTCAACAAAATAGTTAAATTTTCAATCCAACTGACGAATTTTCAACTAAAATTATAAATCTTCAAATAGAATACTTACATTTTAAACAAAATACATGAATTTTAAACAAAAAAAAAAGAAAAATTTTAAATAATAAACAGTTAAATTGATAGATAAAAATGTAATGCTTAGCCAAAGAAATTAATTTTTTACTGAGATGATTGAGAATAGTAAAATTATCAGTTTAGAAAATTAAATTTCAACAAAACAAAAAAGAACGAATTTTTATAAGAATAGTTAAATTTTCAACGAGGGATAAATTTTCAATAAAAATGATTTTTTAACCAAAAAAAAAAAAAAAACATTAATTTTTAACGAAGGAGTCCAGCTTTCAATCAAGTAATTCATAATAGATATTTCAAACAAAAAAAAGATTTCAATTTTAAATAAAACAGTTCAATTCAATCAAAAATATTACTTTGCAACAAATAAAAATTTCAATCCAGAGAGAAAAAAATTCAAATAAAGTGTTGAATTTGTAAAAAAAAAGTTTTTAACCAAGAAAATTAATTTTCTAGGAAAATTAGAATAGTTAAATTTGCACTTAAAACCATTAATTCCCACCTAAAAACAAAAAAAAACTACTTTCACAAATGAAACAATTTGATTTAATTTTATATCGCGACTTAAAAAAAATTTAGTCTGATGTCAAATAACACAGGCCGACAAAATTTGACAAAGGTCCGGAACCAGAGACCAGACCTAGTATACCCGAAGGTTTTTGCTGCGCTGAATCCGAATCCGACCTC
>NC_046666.1:34724469-34738020 GCF_010883055.1 Belonocnema kinseyi | reverse complement strand
GGAATTTTTCTGAGGTCAGATTCGGATTCAGCGCAGCAAAAACCTTCGGGTATAGTAGGTCTGGTCTCTGGTTCTGAGAATTGTTGGCCTGTGTAATTCTCTGATTTTAAACAAAAGTTCCCTGAAAATTCCAGATTTTTCCAGATGAGTAGACACCCTCAAGTATGTTTAAACGCACTACCAGATCGAAAAAAAAATCTTTTGCCTGCTTTTCTTGAAAATGCAACTTATTGAAAAAGCCTAAGTTCTCCCTAGATTATTAAGTAACGTATAGTTACAGTAGTCACAGCGTACATTTTATAATGAAGTACTAATACGTAAATGGACCCATGATTATTCTATTTTTCACTGATTTTGAATCGCGGCAAAACCAAAAAAAGTCTCGTACTTAAAAAAAAAAGTTAAAAAAAACGTATAATATAAATCAGAGAGCCATCAAGCCCCAATATATAATATTCTGTAAATCAGCTCACTCTCTTCGATATTTATTTATCAATACGTACTGTATATAAAATATCAATATTCCTCCGACTGGAAAATATTTGCAATTCGTTTTCAATGACTAATGTCCTCCGATGACTTAATTCGCGAAAAACGAATCGAATTTTATGCGATGACAGTAATCGTTTCTTGTAGCTTAAAATTAGCGCTTCATGTATATGACATTATACATAGAATGCACTTTTCGATGACTGTCTAGAAGCAGTCGAAAAAAATCGCTTTGCGCGTGTTTGGTGTCGGAACGACAAAACTCCCATTTATTACTTAATTAAAGAAGTCGAATCGACTTTTAAAAAAGTGATTTTCAACCTAGGAAAAGAAAAGAAAAAATTACTGTTTATGAAGGGGTTAAAAAAAACGAATTTTCGATTTAAGATCCCCTTATTTTGTGCTATCCAATGAAAACAAATTTTTATAATTTTTTTTTTTTAATTAATATTAAAAAGAAAAATAGAGGTATCTCTCAATATGAAAATGTATTCATATACATTTATATGAATGTATATATGAGAAATAATTTTCCCTGAATTTTGAACGCGTCCGGGCCGAAGAGCTATCTCTAAAATCTTTTTTTTTGTTAATTTCCAAAAATTGGGAAAATTTCAGTTATATACTGTTTTTGTAACTTTCTTTATTTTTAAATAGGCAATTAAAAAAGGTTTAAATTCGTTTAAAAATTGAAAACTGCAGACCTTTTTAAATGAGATTCCAAATCAGTAAAGGAAAGAACAGGGTGGCGGTTTTTTTTTCAAAGAAAAAAGTTCCCGGTTTTTTCCCGGTTCGCAAACATTTTTCACGGTCAATAAAATTAAAAAAATCAAACACTAAATCTAATTGTTCCATTCAAAGTAATAAGAACTGAACTGCAAATGAAAGCACTCCAAGTGAAACTCTTGAATTATAAACTTCGAAAATTGAAGTTCGATATTTATTTCATTTATCAATTTTGTATTCAAATGCTCAATAATTTTCACGTATAATGTGTAAGCTACTTTTCAACTGCACAATTTTAAATTAAGCGTAGTTGAACTGCCAAATTACAAATTTTTAACTTTTAATTGTAGAGTTTAAAAATTCAGCTTCAAAAATATAAATCCACGTTATAATTTTAAATGCTCTAAATTGAAGAATCAATCACTGAATTTAAAAATGTTCAAAATTACACCATTTTAAACAATTTAAAATTCTAATTCCAGCTCAGAATTGGTTAAAAATTGAAAATTCCCTATTTAAATGCAGCATTTTAATTCCTTTCAAAAAATGTCCTGTTTAAATCAAGAATTTTAACACTTTTCGAAAATTTTCCATTTTAACTAATCATAAGAATTAGAACTTTTTGGAAAAATTGCCTGTTCCAACCCATAATTTAATTTTTTTTCAAAAATACCTCGTTTCCAAAAAGAATTCCAATTTTTGTAAAATTCCCTGCTCCAATTCATAATTTTAATTTTTCTCAAAAATGTCCTGTTTCAAGTTAGAATTAGAATTTATTCTAATAAAAAATTCCCTGTTCCAGCTCGGAATTTATTTAAATTTTAACATTCCCTGTTCCAAGAAGAATTATAATTCTTTTGGATAAATACCAGTTTCAATTCAGAATTGGTTCAGATTTGAAAATTCTCTGCGTCAACTCAAAATTATGATTCTTTGGAAAAATTTCCTTCTCGACTTCAAAATTTTGTTTCTTTTCGAAAATTTTCAGTGCTAGCTCGGAATTTGTTAAAATTTTAAATTCCCGGTTATTATTCTGAATAAATTCTTATTCCAACTATAAATTTGTAAAAGATTGAAAAATCTCTGTATAAATTATGTTAAATTATTTTTATTTTAAATAGTTTAAAATCCTTAAAATGCTTCGAAATTCTATTTCAAGATCTTGAAACATCTACATGTTGTTTCGAATTTTTTTAATTAAAAAAATATTATTTAAAGTTTTTCACATCTTCTAAATATCTTTTAAAATTATTCGAATTTCAAGTAATTAAAAAAAAATTATTTTCAATTTTTCTAGGCCGTGGAATATTTGCATCGATATTTTGGTAAGAATAGCCGGGTTTTATCGGTACACGTAAACACTTTGTTTCAATTATTTGAAATCATTTCAAACTTTTAATTAATTTTGAATTTTTTCAAAACTTCTAAATATCTCTTCAACTTACTCGATTTTTTCCAAGAATAATAGGTGTTTAATTGTTATTTATATAACAAAATTCAAGAAGTTAAATTACAAATTAACTTTTTTAAATAAAACAATAAAAATTGTAATTTTCAAAGTTTAGTTTCTTTGTTCCGTTTTGAGTATTTTAATTATAATTACCGATTTTAAATGTAGTCAGATATTTCTAAATATTAAGTAACTGTTCCTTTTTTTGATTGAAAAATGTTAAATTACATGGTTTAAAAATGGAATATTTTAGACTGAAATTTAATATAAGCCATTAATCATGAATATATTATTTAAAAGTTATTTTTAAATTTAAAATAGTTTATAAAGTTTCAATATGGCGTTTACATATACAATCAATTATTATTTATTTTTCAAAATTCATAGTACAATTCAAATTTAAAAATCCTAATTTAATTCATATTCACAGTTGATCAACTAAAAATGTTTGTTATAAAAAATCTTCGATTTTAAACCGTTCTAATTTTTAATTGCTCAGGTCTTTAAAACTGCATTTTGAAATTCTTTTAATTCAAATACGCATTCTAAACTGAATGCAATCATAATTGAAAAATATCACAATTTGACTAATTATTTAAAAAACGGTTAAAGACGGATTTTTTTTCTAAAGATTTGTAAAATTCCCGGTCAAAAAATAAATTCACGGTCATTTCCCGGTTAAGTGGCCACCCTGAAAGAAAAATATAGCAAATTAATTTCCGACCACATTAAAACAAATTCCTCTTTCTTCCATTTTGCCTAGGTTGAAATTCACTTTGGTGCCACATATCACGCAAAACCAATTTTTTAAGAAAAAAAAACACCTACGGCGCGCTTCGCGTTTATAAAAAGAGTACAATCGTTATCCTATCATTCGATACGTCGAGGCTACACAATAACAATAAATTTATTAAATAATCGTTAATAGTACTTTAGCCTAATACCCTTACAATACCAAGCGCGGTGCAACGATAAATTCTTAGAAATGAACTTTACCAAGTTCAAACTGAATCGATCTATCGATTCCTCAAAGAAGATGCCTCGTTTTTTTTTTTTTTTTTTGTTTTTTTTTTGTTTTGTTGCTAAGACGTGCCGGTAACAACAAATTCTAAAATGATATGCTATTTTGAAATCGTACGGTTGAGAATTCAATGACTCGTGAGTTAAAATCATAAAATATAGAATGTCATTGTTACGTATAATCAAGTACAAACGGCAGAGGTCAATAGCTCGCGTTAAGGCAGAATTTATTCGATAAAAATACGTCCCGGAAGAGAAAAAGCTGGAAATTTTCGGTAAATGGGACTTCATAACTGAGGCCAAACGAAAAAAAAACAATTTTTCTCACCTTTTTTCTATGCGTGATCAAATTATTCTGTTTTTGTTGTTTGGTCCGCCAAAAAGCAGAACCGAGCAAATTTGTCCAATATGATCTAAAAAAAAAAGTAGATAAAGCAGTTCTCTACGCCGGTTTTTACCTTGACTTACCATATTTATTACTGGCGAAACCGGAAGAAGGAGATCTGCTCTATTCTCTTTTTCGGCGGACTTAACGAAAAAAATGAAAAATAACATCCTTTAGGGACCAAGTTCATTATAGTTTTTCATTTTATTGTTAGTTTCGCCCGAAAGCAGAACCGGACAAATTCTATTTATCTAAAAAGAGTGTAGATAAAACAGTTTTCTACGGCAATTTTTACCTTCATGACTTACCATTTTTGCTACCATCCATGCCGGAAAAGAGTAGTTTTTCGTTTTACTGTCAGATTCGCTCAAAAGCAGAACCGAGCTAAGTTTTTTTAATTTTCGCGCTCAACTAAAAGTAACATTTTCATATTTGTCGCAAAACACGAAAATTCTTTAACATAACAAAGCAAAAAATTGCAAAATAAATAAATTTTCAAATAAAATTATGAATCTTCAACTGAAATAGTAGATTTTTAAACCAAACAGATTGATTTTCAACAGAAATTATGAATATTTAACTGAATTACTTAAATTTTTAACCGAAAAGGTGACTTTTCAAACAATAAGATTAATTTTCAAACAAAACGATTAACTTGATGCAAAAAAAATACAGTTTTAGAACAAAATAAATTAACTTTAACGAAATGGTTTAACTTCTAACTAAAAAATAAAAACTTTCAACCAAATAGTTGAATTTTGAACTTGAAAAAAAATCAATTTTCAAAAGAAAATGGAAGTTACATTTTTAGTAAAATAAATGAATTTTCATCTTAACTGATGGATTTTCAACTAAAATGATGAATCCTCAACTAGAATAATTGAATTTTAAACAAAACAAAATAATTTTTACACTAAAACTTGACAACCAGAATTTAAATAATTAAACTTTATTCTGAGAAAATCAATGCTCAATCAAAAAAGACGAATTTTCAATTAAAAAATATAATTTTTCGACTAAAAATTGAATAATTAAATTTTCAATAAATTTTTAATAAAATAGCTCATTTTTGAACCAAACTAATGAGATTTTAATTAAAATTATGAATCTTCAATTTAAAAAATTATTTTTGAACAAGATTTTATTGTTCAAACCAAAAAACTTTGGATTTCTATCAAAATTCTAATATTTTGTCATTAAAAATGCAACTGTTTGGTTGAAAAATAATCTTTTTTGTTGAAGATTTAATTTTTTAAATTAAAATTCTTCTTTCTTGAAACTAATTTTATTGAAAAATTCGCCTGTTTAATAAAAAACTCTTTTTTTTGTTGTAGAAAATTCCAACTATTTTGTTCAAGATTCACATATTTTCTTAAAAATTCGTCTTCAGTATTTAAACTAATCTTTTTGGTGAAAAATCAACTACATGGTTGAAATGTCAACTATTTTGTTAAAAATATTATATTATTTTATTATATTATTATAGTATTTTCATTTTCAGTTTACGAAAGAAATTATTTTTAACTAAAAAAGAAACAAATTTCGGTAATAAATTCCTTTTCATTCAAAGAAAAAACAAATTTCTAAAAAAATAGCTCATTTTTCAAGCAAAAAAATGAAATTTCAATTAAAATTAGAAATATAAAATTTAAAAAATTAATTTTCAAAAAAAGATTTTATTGTTCAACTAAGCAAATTTTATTTATAACCTAAAAATGAATTTTTAACTAAAATTATGAACATTTTGAATGTAAATACTTCCATTTTCAACCAAAAATAAGAATTTTTCAACACTTAGATTAACTTTTAAAGAAAAAAAATCATTTTCTACTAAAAAACTTCGGGTTTTTACCAAAAAAGAAGTTTTTTTAAAACAAAATACGTGCATTTTCAAGGAAATAAATGAATTTTTAAATTAAAAAAGACAAATTTACATCCAAATTGTTAAATTTTAACCTAAAAAAGGTCAATTTTCCACTCAAAGTGAACCGGTTAAATTTTGAGTTGAAAAAAAAAGTAACTTTTAACTAAACTGATAAATTTTCAACTGAAATGATTCAAGCAAGATTAATTTTCTACATAAGACGGTTTTTTTTTTAATCACAGGAATTTTCAATTAAATAATTGAAATTTGAACTAAAAAATATAAATTTTCAATTAAAAATGAAATAGTTAAATTTTCAGTTAAAAATAATTATCAACCAAGAAAAAAATGTTAACCAAAGTTATGATTTTTCAAGCAAAATTATGATTCTTAAACTGGAAAAGTTAAATTGTACATCAAAGAGTTGAATTTTCAACCAATAAGATTAATTTTCTACATAAAAGACGAATTTCGCACAAATTACATAAATTAAAAAAAATAGTTTAATTTTGAAATAAAAAATATAAATTTTCAACCAAATAGTTAAATTTTCATTTTGAAAATACATAATTTCAACGAAAAATGGAATGGTTGAATCTTCCATTAAAAAACTAATTTTGAACAACAACCAAAATCATATTTTCCGAAAAATAGTTAAATTTTCTAGCGGAAGTTACATTTTTAGGTGAAAAATTGCTTTTCAACACAGTAGTTACATTCTTAAAAAGATATTTATTTAAAATGAAAATTATGAAACTTACAACAATAATATAAATTTTTTAACAAAAGAGTTTATCTTTGAACTGCAAGTATCTGAATTTTCAGGGGAAAAAAGGTAAATTCCCAATGAAAAAATGTAAAAAAAAAACAATTTATATTATAATTCAGAAATATTTCGAAATACTAATTCGAATTATCTATTAAATTGTAACTAATTTCGAATTGAAATAGGGATTTTGTTTCCATTCCTTTATTCTAAACCACAGTTTTAATTCTTTAAAAAAATTCCCTTTCCATCTCAAAAATGTCCTGTTCCAAGTCAAATTATATTTCTTTACCGAAATTGACCAAAACTATAAAAAAAAAAAGAAAACTTGAATTTTGCTGTGATCGCTAGGTTCGCCCAATAGCAGAACCGAGCAGATTTCTCCAAAATGGCCGATAAAACACCACCATCGCAGTGTATCCAAAAAAGGTAGTAAATAAAATATCAACATCGCTTTTTATTTTCGGGACTTACCATCTTTTTACCGTCCATGCCAAATGAAGGAGAAAATCTGCTAAATTTCGATTTTTGACGGCTCTAACAACAAAAATGAAAAATTAAGATCCTTCATGATCCAAATTCATGTAATTTTTTTCATTTTATTTCTATAACCGCCCAAAAGAAGAACCGAGCAAATTCGTTCGATTTCAAATAAATAAAAAAAAAAAAAAAAAAAAAAAACTAGAAAAAATGATTTTTTCTTTTGGCCTCAGTCTATAAAGTCCAATTTACCGATAATTTCCAGAGGCCTTATTAAAATTCGCAGTCCTTAACACACGAGTTTCGATATCTTCATTTTAGCGTTTGACTCGCTGATTTTGTTGCTTCACAAATCTCGCTTCCGCACTGCTATGATTTTTCATTGAAAAGCGAACAAAAAGCTCCGAAGCTTTGAAGCGGTTTTTCTATTGACAAATGGCGATTTGTGAATGAAGAAAAACAAAAAATAGGACGTTAAAATTGGTGAAGTACACCACAAATTGGAACAT
The DNA here is from genome assembly GCF_010883055.1 of Belonocnema kinseyi. Lineage (NCBI taxonomy): Eukaryota > Metazoa > Arthropoda > Insecta > Hymenoptera > Cynipidae > Belonocnema > Belonocnema kinseyi. The sequence goes on along the minus strand of NC_046666.1, from coordinate 34,730,331 downwards.
GAACTGCGTAAATTCGGTTAATAAAATGTGTACGTAATTATACGGTGATTATTAGCGGAAACAGCACAGATGAGATTCTTTGGAGAAGTTTCACAGTATTTCGGTTCAGCAAAGGGTGCGTTCATCGCGCTTCCTTTGCGGTAAGTTTCTCTATCAATTCTTGGAGAGGTGCCAGCTCTCTCCGTTCGATGAGATTGAATTCCTATAATGCAATGCGACATCAGGTTATTTGATCCTCAAGATTTTATAATTACAGAGATCACAGCGGTTCAGTTAGAGTTCTTAAATTCCCGAGAATCTAAAGTTCAGGTTATACAACCGAGAATATAACAAAATTTATGAGAATTTAAAAGAATTTAAGAGAATTTACGAATTTATGATTTTTAACAATATTTTTATTGTTCAGGTTACATCAAAGGTTGAATATAAATTTTTTTATAGCTCAGACATATTCAGGAATTAACACTGGTAGACTGAAACTCTATCCTGAAAATGCGATTGCTTCCCATTATTTAATGGGATTTTTAATGGGATAAAATAAATTAAATTTTAAATTTAAATAAAATTTTTAATGGGATATTTAATGGGATATTTAATCTGATTTTTCTTTGACTAATTTTTCATTTCAAATCCAGGGTGGCCGTTTTAATCAATGAAATAAAATCCCGGTCATTTAATTAATAAAATTTAAAAAGTGGAACACTAAAGCTAAAAAAATTTCCACTTGAGGTAATAAAAACTGAGCTGTGAATGAAAGCACTCAAAGTGGAACTGTTAAATTTTGAACTTTTAACATTGAAATTTAAAAGTTTTTAATTTAAGCATGTTGTATTCAACTCTTGAGAATACCTAGAAATTTTAAAAAGTTGCTGAAAATATTTCAAATCATTTGAAATTCCTTGAAATTTTGTTAAGTTCTTGAAATCTTCTTCGAATTTTTCAAAAATATACCCAAATCTTTAAACTCTTTCTGAATCACTTAAAACTATTGAATTCTATCAAAAATACCCTAAAATATTTAAAATCAAAAATTTGAAATCCCTTTTCAAGATTCCTTTGAATTTTGAGAAATACCCTGAAATCTGTAAGATTATTCGAAATCCCTTCAAATTATTGGAATTAATGGAAAATTCATTAGAAACTTTTAAAATACTCTAAAATATTTCAAATCCTTTAAAATCTTTGGAAACTTTTAAAAGCTTTTGAAAATTCCTTGGAAATTTTAAACATACCCTAAATTTTCTAAACGTTCTTTGAAATCTCTTAAAATGATTTAAATCAGGGTGGCCATTTTAATCGACGAAATAAATTTCCGGTTTTATCCCGGTTCGCAAACATTTTTACAGTCAATGAAATTTAAAAAATGGAACAATAAAGCTACAAAAATTTCCACTTGAGGTAATAAAAACTGAGCTGCAAATTAGAGCACTCAAAGTGTAACTGTTAAATTTTGAACTTTTAAAATTGAAATTTAAAAGTTTTTAATTAAAAAAAAATTGTATTTAAATGCTCAATAATGTACGCGTATAAAAATGAAGGTACTAACATTTTTCAACATAAACAATATAAATCCACGCTATCATTTGCAACGCTCTAAATTGAAAAATCAATCAATGAACTTTAAAATTTTCAAAATTATATAATTTTAAGGAATTTTAAGCTAGAAACATTAAAAATTAAAAAGATAAATTTTGTTTTAAACGGAACACTTATTAAATTAGAAATTCAATTATTTTCTTTTTAAATAGTTTAAACATCCTTGGAAAGCTTCAAAATTTTATTTCAAAATCTTGAGATATCTAGAAGTTGTTTTAAATTTAAAATTATTTTGGAAATATTTTCAGAACTTCTAAATATCTGTCAAAATTAATTAATTTTTTTCTATAATTTTCAGAAAATCTTGCTAACTTTAAAACATTTCTTCACAATTTGGATGTATACATAACAATTGAATATTTATTATTTGTAGACAAAATTTGTGTAATTTTAAGAGATATGTAAAAGTTTTGAAAAGATTCAAACTTAATGTAAAACTTGAAATGATAGCCTAATATCAAACAAAATGTAAATTTTCGCAGATTTTAAACAAAAAAATTAGATTCTTTTCAAGAATTGTGAAAGGCTTCAAAAGAATAAAAACATTTTCTTAAGATTCCTAGGAAAATTAAAAGTAATTTTTCATTTTGAAAAATTATTTTAAGAGAATATTTAAAAAGTTTTTCAAATATTTGAACAAAATTTTCAAAAAAGATTCTAGAAGATCTTAAAAAAACTTTCTAAAATTTGCATGATATTTGTTTATCTTTTTGAAACTCCTAAATATCTCTTAAAATTACTCAAATTTTTTCGACAAATGTTTATTTGTACACAATACATCAAAATTTACAAATTTTACTTACAAATTAAGCATTTTCCAAATACAACAATTCAAATTATAACGTTCAAAGTTTAAAGGCTCTTCGAAATTTTAATGATTCCAGGTTTTCTATGTCAAACAATTCAGTTAAAGATTCTTTACTTTTAAATATTTGGTTCCAATTTACTTGTCTTAAATAAAAATTCAAATATTGGTAAATATTCAATAATCAATCTTTTTCTTAATTAAAAATTTTTAATTGAATGGGTTAAAATGGAATATTTTAGACTGAAAAAATATTTTTAATTTAATAAAATCCTTTAATTACGAATATATTATTATGAAGTTATTTTTAAGTTGAAAATAGTTTATAAACTTTCAGTCACACGTTCACATTTGTTTAATGACTAAGACTTTCAAATTGAAACCATTTAAGTTTTAACGTTAAAATCTGAAAATTCTTACATTTCGAACTGATTTAAAATCGTTTTTGTTAACTTTTTATTACTTAAAGTACAGATAAATTAAAAAAAAATTTATTTATTTATCAAATAAAAATTTTTTTTATCCAAAGTTTTCAACATCAAAGGCTTTTATTTTTTATTTGTTCAAGCCTTTAAGAAAGCATTTAAAAATTCTTTAAATTAAAAATTTAAGCTTAAAAATAGAAATTTTCAATGGAAAATTTTTAAAATAAAATAAATTTTGAATGACGTATTGTAAGCTAAAAATAATAGCATACTTGAAAAACATAACAATTCCACTAATTATTTAAAAACTCTTTAAATCGAACGTGGACAGATTTTTCTTCTACAAATTTGTAAAATTCTCGGTAAAAAACTTTCACTGCCATTTTCCGGTTTTTCCCGGTCTCAAAAAATTTCCGGTCATTTCCCGGTCCAGTGGCCACCCTGAAATAATTAATATTCAAATACCAGCATTTTAATCTTCTGATATTTTTACTATAAAATATTTTCTAAAGGGGAATAAAACAGTTTTTCATATACAAATTTAAAATTTTCAAATGTATTAATTTATTTTGTAAAAAAATGTTTTTTCTACCTTAAAAGATAACTCTTTAACAAGATACTGGAATTTTCAACAGAATAATTGAATTTTTAACATAATAGTTGAATATTCAACCTAAAAAGACAAACCGTCAACGAAAAAGTATCATAGTTTATATTTTATTAAAAAAAGAATGAAATTTATAGAACAAAAGAAAAGGATTTTAAAACCAAAATACGGTTTTCCAACAAATAAAGATTTTCTAACTCAAAAAATAGATAAAAGTTTATCTAAATTATTGAACCTTCAAACCAGAGGACAAATTTTCTTTACAAAAATTCAATTTTCAAACAAAAAATATGACTATTTCATCAAAAATTAATTTTCCACGAAACTGATGCATTTTTACGCAAAAAAAAGGAAATTTCAAACTAAAAAGTTATGTTTTACAACAACAAAAAACGGGAATTTTTAACTGAAAAATATCAATCTTAAAAAAAATGGAGAAGTTACATTTTCTGTTAAAAAATTAATTCTTAACTTTGTCCCAATTAGTTGAATTTTACATTTAAAAAAAATTAATTTTCAACGAAATAATTAAAGTTTTAACCAACGAGATAACTTTTCAACTTAAAATATAAATCTTCGATAAAAGATGGAGTTTTAAATCAAAAAGATAAATTTTCAAAACAATAGTTCAATTTTCTGTTAAAAAAGATTTTAATCGAGTTTTCACGATCAAACTATGAATTTTTTAACAAGAAATAATTTTCTATCAAAAAAATTGATTTTTCAATCCAAAAATACGAATTTTTAACCAAAAGGGATGACTTTTTAACCAAATTGTTGAATTCTCGAGCAAGTAAGTGCATTTTTATCAAAAAATATGAAATTTATCTTAAATAGGAAGAATTTTTTATTACAAAAAAAATTTGAGTTTTCATCCAAAAAAGATTCCAGTTAACTCAGTAACATCAAAAATTGAATTTTTGTAACAGAGAAATAAGTAGCTACGAAAAAACTTCGATTTTCAATCCAAAAAGACGAATTTTTTCAACCAAAAATGATGTATTTTTAACAAAATAGTTAAATTCTCTACAAAATATTTGCATTTTTATCCAAAAAAGATTATTTTTTGAATTAAAAGAGATGAATTTGTAATAAAAAACAAACTTTTTTTATGAGTGGAACTTTCATCCAGAAAATATTTCAGTTCATTTTTCAACACCAAAATATAAATGTTAAACAAAAAGTAAATTTTCTACGAATAATTAAGTTTTCAAGACAATAGTATAATATCTTAATTTCTAACCAAACAGTTGCATTTTTATCAACAAAAAGATTTAATTCCTGCTAAAGCAGATAAACTCTAAATAAAACAGACAAACTTTCAAGAAAAGATTTGAATTTTCAACCAAAAAGTAAAACGAAAAAATGCAATTTTCTATTAATTAACTTAATTTCTGAGATTCTTATAAATTCTCAGAGAATTTATTTCTCGGTAATATTTTATAATTTTATAACAAAAAAAAAACATTTTATATCATATGGCTTTAAAAAAAAAATATGTTGAAAACTTCAGCACTTTCTATTCATAAAAATACATTTTTAAAAAATTCCAGAAGATAAAAGACTGAGATATAAATAAAGTGACTTGAAAAATGCTCATGTTTACTTTTTTAAAATATTTTCAAAAAGAATTTTAATCCACTAAAAACATTATATTGTTAAAACCAGAAATGAAGAAAAATTATTAATCACGAGAGAAACGATGATAATATCCTGATATATGCATATTTTTTGCATATTATTTTCAATTTCCAAAATCTTATTTTTACAACTACTACTACAATCATTTTTATTTGAAACGCCTTTTTACATATTTTTAAAATATTTTAAAAAGATTTGAAAAAATTCCTATTTATTATTACTGAATTAATAAAAACCCAATAAGAAAATTCAACTATTTTTGGTTTAAAATCTTCATTCTTTTCGATTGAACTTTTTTTTTGTTTAACAATTTTATTATTTGCTTAAAAATGTTTATCATTTTGTTGAAAATTCAACAATTTGATTGAAAAAAATTTATTGTTGGTTTTAAAACTCAACTATTTTCGTAGAAAAATTAAACAAGTGGTTGAAAATTATTCTTTTTTCTTTTTTCAAATTTATTTCGGTTTGAAAATTCATCTGTTTGTTGAAAATGTGTCTTTTTTAATTTTCAAATTTACCAGTTTAGTTAAATTTTTCTTTCTCTTTTGACTTTCATTTTTTTTAATTCAACTATTTTAATGAAAATCCGTATTTTTAATTTGAAAATTTACCTCTTTTGGTAGAAATATAATATTTTTTCGTTAAAAATGCAACTTTTTGGTTGAAGATTAAACTTTTTAACAAAATTCGTTGTTTTTTCAATTAAAAACTTTTTTTTCTTTTTTGGTTTAAAATTCAACTATTTTGTGTATTTGCTTGAAAATTGTTTTTTTTTTTTTTTTTTT
>NC_046666.1:34716538-34724459 GCF_010883055.1 Belonocnema kinseyi | reverse complement strand
AAATTGTTTTTTTTTTTTTTTTTTATTGAAATTTTATCTTTTTGGTAGAAAATTTAATTACTTGGCTAAAAGTTCAACTATTTTGTTAAAAATATTATGTTGTTTAATATTTATCAATTAAGTTGAAGATTAAATTATTGGGCTAAAAATGAACTTTCTTGTCGAAATTTCAACATTTTGGCTCAATTGTTTTTTGTTTTAACGGAAATATAATTATTAGTTGAAAAATAAACTATTTTGTTGAAAATTTGTATTTTTTGGACGAATTCAACTGTTTTTAATTTTAAACTAAATACATTGAGGATTCATAATTTTAATTAAAAATTCGTTTTTGTTAGAAAAGTCTACTTAGTATTATACTTTTGATTGTGAATCCATTGTTTTTGTTTAACAATTTTATTATTTGGCTGCAAATTTAATTATTTTGTTGAAAATTCAACAATGTTGTTAAAAAATGATCTTTTTTGGTTTGAAAACTCAACTGTTTTTGTAGGAAAATCAAATAATTGGTTGAAACTTGACTTTTTTGTTTCAAATTTATAATTTCGATTTGAAAATTCAACTATTTGTTGAAAAATAACCTGTTTTGGTTAAAGATTCAACTTTTTAAAATTAAAATACGTCTTTTTTAATGAATTGAACTATTTTTAATTTAAAACAAGTATATATGTGATTCATAATTTTATTGAAAAATTCATATATTTTTATAAAAAATTATTTTCTTGGTTAGTAGAAAATTCAAATATTTTGTTTAAAATTTGTCGTTTTCCTTTGAAAATTCATCTCTTTAGGTAGAAATTTAATATTTTTTTATAAAAATAAAGAAAATAGTAAAGATTCATAATTTTATTTGAAATTTCAACTGCTTGACTAAAAGTTGAACTGCTTTGTTAAAAATTCTTCTTTTTTTTTTATTGAAGATTCTTTTTTTTTGGATTGAAAATTGAATTTTTTTTATAGAAAACGTACCTATTTTGATAAACATTTATTTTTTGTTGAGCATTCATATTTTCGGTTTGAAAATTCAACTGTTTTCTATCAAATTCGTGTTTTTGGATTGGGAGTTCAACAATATCGTTGAAAAGTCCACTTTTTTAAAAGAATTAGACAGTTTTTGATTTAAAATCAAAATATTTTTTGTTTGAAATATCAACTCTTACATTTTTAGTATTTTTTGGCCGAAATTCTATTTTTTCTTTTTTGTTGAAAATGCAATATGCTCACTTTAAATATTTAGAGTTGGAAGCATTTCAATTTGAATTTAATATCACTATTTATAATATTTATAATATTTCTATTTATGATTTTTCCAGAACAAATCGAAACTTGTAAAAAGGGGAGAGGGAGGAAAATTTGAGTTCAAAATTCTCCATTTTAGATATTTTAGGGAATTTTAACAATTTTAAGGGGAAAAGGGACGGACTGTGATCCTTGTAATTATTTTTCATTCATTTAATCTATTTTTTGTAATTTTTTCTGGCAATCCAGACTGAATCCTTCAAATTTGTAAGGATCTGGGTCCAAATCTGAAACATTTAATTTCTTAAGGGCTCAGATCAAAGACCCTTACAGTCTCAAATTTCCAGCCTCGGGAAAATTTTTAAATTATCAAATAAATTAAAATAAAACAAAATATTTTTTTTTAATAAAATAAATTTTTTTAAATAAAATAAAATAAAATAATATAAAATTAAATTAAATAAAATTAAATAGAATAAAATAAAATATATAATTTAGATTTTAAAGATCCGAATTGACTCACCTGCACAAAAAATATGAAATGCTTGAATGACGTATTTAAATGCGCTTCTTCGCCGAGTTGGACAACCTCGCTGAAATGCTGATGATAAATGTGTGCGTAGACTCTAAAAAGTCGCTTCAGTATTGTCTTCGCAATTGAATGGAAATTTTTCGGAAAAGGTACTCCTGCAGAAGAAAGAAAAGTTTGAGAACAATTCTAGGGGCCGTTTTTATATCAAAGAACACTCTTGACGTCATTTTGGGGCTAAAATATATTATTTTCAAAGACCAAATATGTTTTTTCATAGCAAACAAAATTTTCATAAACTTAGGATTACTCGAAGATTCAGGTCTTATACATACACAAAAAACGAAAATTTTCTTTGAGGCAGCTTGTAGTGGAATCTTCATTCAAATTTTACAAAAGTAAACGGAAGATTTTACGAAATTTTCACATACTTTTTTATTTAACGGAGCCGTAAATTTAAGAAAGTTATATAACTAAATTTTTTATAAAATTACGAAATTGTAAGAAAATTATCGTAAGTTTACCTTAAATTACGAAAAAAGTTAAATAATTTTCAGTAGATTTCTAATTATTACCGGGGACTCCGAAGGATTTCAAGAAATTGTGAAATTTATTATTTCAAATAATTTGCAGAGATTTCAAATGATTTTTGAGTATTTCCAAAGATTTCTTGGAATGTTTTTTTTAAAGAACTTTAATAGTTTAATTTGATTTATATTTGAAGTATTTTAAGATTTTCTAAACATTTCCTAGCATTTCAACTGATTTCAAAGAATTTTGTAGGATTTCTAAAGATTTCAGGGATTTGAACTTTTTTTAATTTTGATAAATATGAAACGATTTCTACTTCTTTTAATGGATTTTGACGATTTCCAAAGATTTGAAGGGGTTACAAATGATTCCAAAATATTTAAGGATCTGTAAAGAATTTTGTTAGATTTTAAAATATTTCAAGGACTTTCACAATATTTAAAGAATTTTATTGAATGTCCAAGGATTTTTAATTTATATTCAAGCGATTTCAAATAATTTATAGAGAGCGTTACGAAATAAATTGAATTTTATTTCAAGAAATTTCTGCGGATTTCAATATTTAAAGAGATATAAAGAAATCTAAAAAACAAAAATTTTCATGAAATCTTTTGCATTGATTTGAAATTATTAAGAAATTTGAAATATTTTTAAATTTTCTAAAAAAATTTTAATCTTTTAAAATCTTTGAAATGTTCTGAAATCTTTGATGTTTTGAAATTCTTGTATTTTTAATAAACCCTTTTAATCTTATGAAATCTACTCAGATTTATTATAATCTTTGGAACTTGTTTACTTTGTGAAATGTTTTGTATTCATTTAAAATCATTAAAATTTTTGAAATCTTTGTGAAATGTTTGGAAATCTTCTTCAATTTATTAAAACCTTTTGACATTATTTTTAATCTTTTAAATATGGTGCAATGTACCCTTTTTTAAATCTTTAAAATTATAGAAATCTTTTAAAACCCTTATAAATTCTTTGTGAAATTTTCTGAAAGCTTCTCAAATTTATTTAAACATTTTTAAATTATTTAAAATCTTTGAAATCTGGTGCACTGCACCCTTTTTAAAATTTCAAAAATCCTTGAAATCTTTTCAAAGTTTAAAAATCTTTGTAAAATAATCGAAATCTTTAAAATCTTGTCTACACGCCCTTTCAAATACTTCAAATTTGCAAGGTGTCCAGTGATTCTTAGAAACGAATTTCAAGGTCTTTTCCAGATTTTTTTCGATTAAATAATTTAGTTTAATTTTTAATTCATTTCAATTCAATAATAATAATTTTATTAAATTAAATAATGAAATAACCGTTTGTGATATTTGTGAAAAAATTCCATTTTATTTTTGATTAGCTCAAATTTTTGAAAGAAAGCAGAATCATAAATAAACAAATTCTTAATTTTTTGCGAACATTAATCGTCTTTAAAATTCTTGAAATCTTTGTGAATTCGTTGAATTTTCTTGAAATACTTAAAATCTTGGTGAAATCTTGAAATTTGGGTGAAATCATGTGGAATCTTTTTAAATTTTTGTAAAATATTTGAAATTCTTGAAATCTGAAATTTTTTGATATTTTTGAAATATTTTTGAAAGCTTTCTTTAATTTTTGGTTTTAATTAATTTAACATCTTTGAAATAATATTTTCGAAATCCTTCGTATCCATTTGAAATCATTGAAATATTAAAAATCGTTTAAAATCATCGAAATGTTTTTAAATCTTTGAAATCTGGTGTTGAATATAAAAAAATATAATAATTTAACATTCTATATTAGCGAAGACAAAATTAAAAACGTAATTATTATTTAATGAGCAAAAGATAAATTATACAGGAAGGCCGTTTTAATCGGAAAAAAAATTCCCGATCATTTCCCGGTTTTTCCCGGTTCGCAAACATTTTTCACAGCCAATGAAACTTAAAAAATAAAACTGTATTCTAAACATTTTTCCACATAAAGTAATAAACAATAAACAACAAATTAAATCATTAAAAAAGTTAACACTTGAATTCCAAACTTGTAAAATTGAAGTTTAAAAGTTTTCAATTAAAAAATTGTGTATTCAAATGCTCAAAAATGTACACGTACCAAATGGAAGGTACCAGCACTTTTCAATTTAAAAATGTTAAATAAAATTCAAATAAACAATTAAAGAATCGAGCAATGAACTTTAAAATTTTTCAAAATTATATTATTTTAAATAATTTTAAACTCTACACATTAAAAATTGAAAAATAATTTTTTTAACTTAACAGTTATTAAATTCTTTTTACTTTAAATAGTGTAGGCATCCTTTAAAAGATTTAAAATTTTATTTCAAAATATTGAGAAATCTAGAAGTGGTATAAAATTTTTCCAAATTCAAAATAATTTTTGAATTTTCTTTTTTCAACTTTTAAATATATTTCAAAATGAACTGAATTTTTTCTATAACTTTTAGAAAATCATGCAAATTAAAAAAATTTAATTTGAATTTATAAATAATAATGGAACGCTTATTATTTGTAAAAATATTAAAGTAATTTTAAGAGATATTTAGAAGTTTTAAAAAGATTCGAATTAAATTTATAACTTGAAATAATTTCAAATACTTACAGCTGAATTTAAAATAAAATGTAGATTTTTGCAGATTTCAAACAAAAAATTTAGAATTTTTTTTTTAAATTGTGAAAGACTTGAAAAGAATAAAAAAATTCCTTAAGATTCTTAGGAAAATTTAAAATGATTTTTCACTTTGCAAAATTATTGTAACAGAAAGTATAAGAAGATTTTAAGGATTTAAAAAATTATCAAAGAAGAACATAGAAGATTTAAAGGATATTTTTTAATTTGCAGGATTTTCAAAACTTGTAGGAAAATTTCGATTAATTTTAAAATATATTTAGACGTTCTGAAAAAAATGTTAACACACTTCGTTTAAATTACTTGAAATAATTTCAAGTTTTTAATTAATTTTGAATCTCTTCAAAATTTCTAAATATCTCTTAAAATTTCTCCAATTTTTTCTACAAATAATAAGTGTTCCATTATTATTTATAAATTCAAATTAAATTTTTTTTTATTTGTAATATTTTCTAAAAGTTATAGAAAAAATTCAATTCATTTTGAAATATATTTAAATAATCAAAAAAAACTTCAAAAATTATTTTGAAATTTAACAATTTCACTTATAAATTAAAGACTTTTTAAATAGAATAATTAAAATTGCAACGCTAAAAGTTTAAAAGTTCTTCGAAAATCTAAAGATTCAAAGCTTTCTAATAATTAAATAGTTTAGACTCAAAATATTTTTAATTTAATTAAGACCTTTAATTATGACTGTATTATTATGGATTTATTTTTAAGTAAAACGAAGGTTTACATTTTTTAATGGCTGACAAAAATTAATAGAAATAATATGTTAATACATTTGTTTATTAAATTTAATACAATAAATAATTTTAAAGAAGACTTGAAACTCTGAATTAAAAATATATTAATAATATATTAATTATTTAAATCTTCAGAACTGCAATTTAATTATTTAAAAACGGTTAAAATCGAACTTTGGCAGATTATTCTTCTGAAAATTTGTGAAATTCCCGGTCCGGCGACCACCTTGTTTTTTATAAAAAAAATCTTCGATTTTAAAAACTTCTAATTTTTTATTCTTTAAGGCTTTAAAGCTGCATTTTAAAATTCTTTAAATTAGAGTATATGCTTTTAAAAATTAAAAATCTAAAATGGAAAATTTTTACAGTAATATATTTTCGAATTAGGCATTCGAAACTGAATGATATAATAATTTAAAAAATCACAATTTGAAAAAATATTATAAAAAACGGTTGAAATAAAATTTGGACAAAATTTGTATTCTAAAAATTTTGTAAAATTTCCGGTCAAAAAATAAATTTACTGTCATTTCCCGGTTTTTCCCGGTCTCATAAAATTCCCGGTCATTTCCCGGTCCAGCGGTCACCCTGTTATATCTTGATGAATAAAAAACTTTTCAGTAGCAAGATATCTTCTAAACGAGAAGTTTTTTTCACAATAGACTAAAATATTTATATTATTTTTCGCATTTCAATCGAACAACTGTAAAAAAAGGTTGTCAAGGTTCTCGTGAAAAATTCAAAGAGATTTCCGGGTTTTCTAGGTTTAAAAAAAAAAGAAATCAAAGAGAATTCCAGATTTTCAAGGACGCTGGATTCCCTGAAAAAATTCCGTGACATCACCAGCGTCAAACTGCCCGATTTCATATGAAAAATAGAAAGATCCGATCATAAAATAAACTAAACTCAAGTCTCTCTCACCAATTTTGGAAGGAAAAAGAGTTTCATCGTCCAACTGATCCTGCACCCACGTCATCAAATAATCAATATACTTGGGCGCTGAACACTTTATTGGTTTTTTCACAGTGTGACCATCTGCCCAGTGGTATTCATATTTTGGTCCCGCCGACATGATTGGACAACTTTCTTCTGTGCAGAATTCAGTGATTGTGCCATACAACATGTTGATTTGATTGAAAAAATCAACAGCTACAAGGAAGAGGAAAGAAATATTCAATGTTTAGATAATAAAGAAGGGAAAAAAGAAAACAATCAGTGATTAATAAAAGAATAATCAGAGTGTCTAATCGACGGATTGTTTTCAATTTTCGGTTTTCTCCTAATCAATTTAAAAGAGTTCATAAGAACAGGCCTCGGACTCATTTTGGAGATAAAAAATACTGTAAATAGTGTCGAAAAATGTAAAAAATAGTGTCAAAATACTGTCGCAACATTTTTTCATTATTAAAAATAAAATTCAATGTTTATTTGAAATATTTTTCCTTGTCTATAAATAATCATGATTCCTATTTGTTTACCGCAGGCTACAAGTCTTTCCCCCTTTCCCATTTGTCCATTTAAATTCGAATTGAAGTGATAGAACCTAATCAGAAAATCCAACTATATTTGGTTGAAAGCTTCTGCTTTTTGATTGAAAAGTCTGCCATAAAAATTTTCATTAATAATTCATCTGTTTTATTTCAAAGCTTTATTATTTGCTCTTTAATTAAATTATTTGTTTGAAAATTTAACATTTTTTCGTAAAAAGTCCTACTTCTTGGTTAAAAATTCAACATTTTTGTTCAAAAGTCATCTTTTTGGCTTCACAATTCAACATTTTGATTAAAATTTAGTTTCTTTCTTAACAAAAATATTTTTTTTATTGAAAATTCGACTATTTTTTTAACATTTATCTTTTGGGTTTGATAATCTATCTCTTTGTGTACAAAATATCAACTTTTTTGGTGTTAAATGTAACTGTCTGATAAAAAATTGATCTGTTTATCTTGAAAAAAAAACTTGCTGTTAAAAATTCACATTTTTGAGTTGAAAATTAAACTGGTTTGTAAATTTTGTTCGTATTTTCGGCTCCAAAAGTAAACAATTTGGAAGAGAATTTAACTATCTGGTCCAAAATGCAATTGTTTGGTTGAAAATTGATCTGAATAAAAATTCATACTTTTAGATTAAAAATTCAACTCTTTGGTTTAAAGTTGAACTACTTTCTTAAAAGTTATTTTTTTCGTTAACATTTTTTTTCTTAGTTAAAACTATCGTTTTTTTAATATATTTTTTTTTGGTCAAAATCATT
>NC_046666.1:34697808-34716438 GCF_010883055.1 Belonocnema kinseyi | reverse complement strand
GAATTCGTATTTCCAGGTTGAAAATTCACCAATTTTATAGAAAAATGGTCTTTTTGGTTTAAAAATGTCAGAATTTGGTATAGCATTCAATTGTTTGGTACAAAATTAAACTTTTTTGTAGAATTTTTTTTTTTGTTTGAAAATTAATTCTCAATAAAAATTATACTGCATCATTTTGAGTTAAAAAAATTTTTTTGCTTAAAAATTCAACTATTTAGTATTCAAAATTTTAAGAAGCAAAAAGTATAGACCGAAAAATAATAAAATAAAATTTGGACTAAGATCACATCCATTTTTCTAAAATCTTTTTGGAAAATGAACTTTTTTGCTAACAATTCAATTGTTTAGTTGAAAATTAATGTGTTTTAGTTGAGGATTCAAGTATTTTGTGAAAGATTCGTCTTTGTTCGTTAAATCCAACTGTTTTTTATTTTTTTAAACATTTTTAAATAATTTTTTTGGTTGATAATTCATCATTTTCGTTTGAAAAGTATTTTTTTTTGTAAAAAATAATTTTTTCAAACTAAAAACTTTACTATTTTGTTTAAAATGTAACTAATTGGTGTCAAATAAGCTTTATTGATGTTAATTATATTTTGGAGTTGAAAATTCAACTATCTTATAGAAGATTCGTCTTTCTGTTTTAAAAGTTAAACTAGCTGGTAAAAAATTAAACTATTTAGCACATCATTAAACTGTTTTGTAAAAAATAAATTCTTCCTATTGTAAATTAATTTATCTGAAAAAAATTTAACTACTCCATTTTTTTTAAATTCAACAAATTCAACAATAAAAATTAAGTTTGAAAATTTTAGAATAAAAAAACTAAAAATAAATTAAACACATTTGGACAAATATCACGTTCATTGTTAAAACTGGTTAGTTGGAAATTTATATAATTTGCTGAAATTTCGTATTTTTTGGGAGAAAATTATTCTTTTATGATTAAAATTTAACTAATAGGTAGAAAATTAATGTATTTTCTTTAAAAAATTGGACTGTTCTGGTAGAAAATTCTTCTTTTTAGTTTAAATATAAACTATTTTGTTCAAAATTTTGTATTTTCTTGAGAATTCATATTTTACGATAGAAAATTCATGTTCTTGGTTGAAAATTCAACTCGTTGGTTGAAAGTTGATTTTTTCAAATAAAAAATTCATAATTTTAGTTGAAAATTAGTTGTTTATTTTTAATTTTTTCAAACAAGTCATTTTTTAAACTGAAAATTAAAATATTTGGTTGAAAATTCAACTGGTTGGTTGCAAAATAAATTTGTTGTTAAAAATTCATATTTTCGGGATGAAAATACAACTGTTTTATAGAAAATTTATTTTTTTAGCTTGAAAATTCAAGAATTTGGTATTAATTCTTAATGAAAATTGATCTACACCATTTTTGGTTAAAAATTAATTTTTTTGGTTCAAAAATTCGACTATTTAGTTAAAAATGTCACAAGAAAAAAACATTCATTTAAAATTACTCAAATAAAATGTGGTTCAAAATGTATGTGATTTGGTAAAAATTCTATTAGAAAATTATTATTTAGTTAAAAGCTTGTCTCTTTTTTTAAAATAATTTTTAAACTGAAATTTTGTACTGCTTCGTTGAAAATTCAATTAATCGTTTTTCAACATTTTGGTAGAAAATTTTACTATTTTGTAAAAAATTAAACTGTTTCGTTTGAAATGTATGTAATTTGTGAAATATTCTTCTTTTTTGGTAGAAAACTAATCTTCTTGGTTAAAAATGTATTTATTTTGTCAAAAAATTGTTCTTTTCTGGTAAAAAAATATTTTTCTTGGTTTAAAATTTAACTATCTGATAAAAAAT
Organism: Belonocnema kinseyi; assembly: GCF_010883055.1. Taxonomy (NCBI): domain Eukaryota; kingdom Metazoa; phylum Arthropoda; class Insecta; order Hymenoptera; family Cynipidae; genus Belonocnema; species Belonocnema kinseyi. The sequence continues at coordinate 34,714,608 of NC_046666.1, read as the reverse complement.
TGGACTATTTATTCAAAATTTTTCTTTTCTGGTAAAAAAATTAATCTTTTTGATTTTTAATTTAATTATTGCGTTGGAAATGTATGTATTTTATTGATAAAGCATTTTTATTTTATAGAAAATTTATCTGCATGGTTGAAAACTTATCTTCTTACTTGATAATTTTTTATATGATTAAAAATTGCTCACATTTTGTTGAAGATTCACGTATTTAGTTGGAATTTCGTCTTTTTCGTTGAAAAATTAAATATTTGGTTGAAAATACGATTTTTTCCTGGTTGAGAAATAATCTATTTAACTAAAAATATCACTTTTTCATTTTTCGTTAAAAATATATATTTTGAATTGAAAAATTGATCTAATCTAGTTGAAAATTTACATATTTGTTTAAAAATTCATTTACTTTGTTGAAAAATCGTATTTACTTTGGAAAGTTAATCTCTTTTGTTAAAAGATCACTCTTTTCAATTAAAAATGTAATTGTTCAACTATTTGATTGTAAATTAATTTTTTTTGTTAAAAATGTAACTACCTTGTAGATAATTCATATTTATAGTTAAAAATGTATGTTTTTTGCCCTAAAAATTCATACATTTTTGGTGACATTTTTTGTCTTTATTGGCTGGATAATCTTTCTTACTTGAAAATTGGTCTTTTTTACTTGAAAATAGTTTCTCTAGTGTAATTTTTTTCGAAATAGTAGCACAATAATGTAATCGGAAAAAAAGTGTCAAATAGTGTTAATAGTATGGTGAGTGCAAAGACTGGAATTATAATAAGAAAATATATTAATCCACTATTAATTTGCATATTTCCCGGTCATTAGACATCCTAAAATTAATTAATAAAAAATTCTCACTGTTGACGGCGACCCACTCGTTCAAATCTTCTCCCTCAGGAAGCATAACTGCAAGTCGCAGATTTCCAGAACCGAGAGTGGCAGCCGCATGTTTCATCAGGTCATACTGATGAGTCCCCTCAGGAATGTTTTTCTTCGGTTTAAAGGTTTTTGAGGAGCGGCTTCCACTTTAAAAATAATTATTTATAATTAAGAGGCCACCAAATGTTTCTAATATAGATTTCATTTTTTGATTCAATTTCACAGTCTGAGGTTAGATACTTAAGAATAATTCTTGCCGGACGATGGCTCTAAAACCTGAACTGCTTTCCCTTTTTTTATAAAAAAATTTCCTGACTTTTGCCTGACTACAATTTTATTTTCCCTGACGATTCATTTTTCCAAACAAACATACTAATCTTGTGACATTTTTAATATAGAATATTCTATAAATGAAATAAAACAAATTTAAATGTAAATTTATACATTTTTATTGGACATTCTCAGGGCTGACACAATCTAATTTACTTGAAAAGTCTTCAAAAATTAACTATATAAAGAAAAAGTGATCCAAAGTTACTAATTTCTAACTAATGCTCTTTTGAATTTAATAGAATTAAAAAGAATTCGATGAAATTTTTATGCATTCTCGATGAATTTTAACAAATTCAGGATAAATTAAAATGGCTTTAAAACTATTCAAATTCAATTCAAAAGAATTATAATAAATTGGAAATATATATTTTTTTAATTCATCGATTTCAGGAAAATTGCAGTGAATATAGAGGAATTTAATAAAAATGAGAAGAATTCGATGAAATTCATAAATGTTTAAGGTGACTTTAAAAAAAATTCAAGTAAATTGAAGACGGTTCAAAATTAGGATAAAATTAATTGTGTACAGTAAGTTTGAAAAGAGTTTAGAAAAATTAAATGGAACTCAAAAGAATTTAATAGAATGTATAAAAATCCCAGGTGAGTTTAAAAGACTTTAAAGTGAATTAACGAAAATTTTTTTAAAATTATTGAATTAAGTAGATTTAAAAGAATTTAAGAGAATTCCAAAATTAATTTTGTTTTCTATTTCATAGGAATTCAAAAGAATTTACAAGAATTCAAAGAAATTTCAAGGAATTTAAGATAGATTAATAAGAATTCCGGGTGAATTCAAATTAATTCTAATAAATTCGGTTAAAATCCTAAAAATGTAACTAAAATGAAATCAATTCACAATTATAAAAAATTAATTTAATTCATTAAGTTTGAATTGAGTGAATTTAAAAGAATTCAAGCTAATTCAAAAAAATCTTATAGAATTCTAAAGTCGTTTGAAGAATTCCCAAGAATTCAGGACAAATTAATAAGAATTTAGGGTGTAATTAATTCATTTAAATATTATAAAATCACGTGAAGATCTATAAAATCTGATGTATCCTAAGATCCTGAAAAAATTAAAATAACTTGAGAACTTGTAAATCATCATTAAATCCTTGAAATCATCGGAAGTCTAATAGAATACTTGGAAATCCCTTTAATTTTTTTAATCTCTTCAAAATCCTTTGGAATCTTTTAAAATACCCTAAAATATTTTTAAGTCAGTTAATACTTTTTTAAACTCTTGAAAATTCCTAGAAATTTAAAAAAGTTGCTTAAAATATTTCAAATCATTTGAAATTCCTTGGAAGTTTGTTTAATTCTTGAAAATTTCTTCGAATTTTTCAAAAATATACCTAAATCTTTAAACTCTATCTGAATCACTTAAAACTATTGAATTCTATTAAAAATAACATAAAATATTTCAAATCAAAAATTTGAAATCCCTTTTCAAGATTCCTTTGAATTTTGAAAAATACCCTGAAATCTTTAAGATTCCTCGAAATCCCTTCAAATTATTGGAATTAATGGGAAATTCGTTAGAAACTTTAAAAATACTCTAAAATATTTCAAATCCTTTAAAATCTTTGAAAACTTTTAAAAGCTTTTACAAATTCCTTGAAACTTTTAAACATACCCTAAAATTTCTAAACTTCTTTTTAATCCCTTGAAATGATTTAAATCAGGGTGGCTATTTTAATCGACGAAATAAATTCCCGGTTTTATCCCGGTTCGCAAACATTTTTACGGTCAATGAAATTAAAAAAATAGAACAATAAAGCTAAAAAAATTTCCACTTGAGGTAATAAAAACTGGGCTGCAAATGAAAGCACGCAAAATGGAACTGTTAAATTTTGAACTTTCAAAATTGAAATTTAAAAGTTTTTAATTTAAAAAAATTGTATTTAAATGCTCAATAATTTACGCGTATAAAATTGAAGGTACTAAAATTTTTCAATATAAAAAAAGTTATCAATTTCAATGCTCTAAATTAAAAAATCAATTAATAACCTTCAAAATTTTTTTAATTGTATAATTTTAAGGAATTTTAAACTAGAAACATCAAATATTGAAAAATTGAAAAAATGTTAACTGAACACTTCTTAAATTAGAAATTCAATCATTTTCTTTTTAAATAGTTTAAACATCCTTGGAAAGCTTGAAAATTTTATTTCAAAATCTTGAGACATCTAGAAGTTGTTTTAAATTGGTTTTAAATTTAAAATTATTTTGGAAATTTTTTCAAAACTTCTAAATATCTCAAAATTAATTGAATTTTTTCTACAATTTTCAGAAAATCCTGCTAACTTTAGAACATTTCTTCACAATTTGGATGTATAAATAACAATTGAATATTTATTTGTAGACAAAATTTGAGTAATTTTAAGAGATATATAAAAGTTTTGAAAAGATTCAAACTTAATGTAAAACTTGAAATGATAGCCTAATATAAAAAAATGTAGATTTTCGCAGATTTTAAACAAAAAAATTAGATTAAAAAGTTTTTCAAAGATTTGAACAAAATTTTCAAAAAAGATTCTAGAAGATCCTAAGAAAACTTTCTAAAATTTTCATGATGATTTAAAATCTTTTTAAAACTCCTAAATATCTCTTTAAATTACTCAATTTTTGTCTACAAATGTTCATTCGTAAATTATGCATCAAAATTTAAAAATTTCACTTACAAATTAAGCATTTTTCAAATACGACAATTAAAATTGTAACGTTCAAAGTTTAAATGCTCTTCGAAATTTTAAAGATTCCAGGTTTTCTATGTGAAACAATTCAGTTAAAGATACTTTACTTTTAAATATTTAATTTCAATTTACTTGTGTTAAATAAAAATTCAAACATTGCTAAATATTCAATCATTAATCTTTTTTTAATTAAAAATTTCAAATTGAATGGGCTAAAAATGCAATATTCTAGACTGGAACAATATTTTAAATTTTATAAAATTCTTTAATTAAGAATATATAATTATGAAGTTATTTTTAAGTTGAAAATAGTTTTTAAACTTCCAGTCACACGTTCACATTTGTTTAATGACTAAGACTTTCAAATTGAAACCGTTTCAGTTTTAACGTTAAAATCTGAAAATTCTTAAATTTTGAACTGCTTTAAAATCGTTTTGTCAAATCGGTTTTGTTCACTTTTTATTACTTAAAGTATAGATAAATTTTTAAAAAGTATTTATTTGTTAAATAAAAATGTTTTTTATTCAAAATTTTCAACATCAAAGGCTTTTATTTTTTATTTATTCAAGTCTTTAAGAACACATTTAAAAATTATTTATATTAAAAATGTAAACTCAGAAATACAAATTTTAAATGGAAAATTTTTAAAGTGAACAAATTTTTAATTACGCATTGTAAGCTAAATAATAGCATAATTGAAAATGTTAACAATGCAACTAATTATTTAAAAACTGCTGAAATCGAACGTGAACAGATTTTTCTTCTACAAATTTGTAAAATTCTCGGTAAAAAAATTACTGTCATTTCCCAGTCTCAAAAATTCCCGATTTTTCCCGGTCTCCCGGTCCAGCAGCCACCATGTGAAATCTATTAAAAATTTATTAGAATCCTTCAAAACACCGTAAAGTATTTTAAATCCTTTGAAATTTCTTTAACATTTTTTTCAACACTTGAAAATGACCGTAAAAATGTAATCTTTGAAATCCTATAAAATCGGGCAATTGTTATAAATAAAATCTTTGAAATCCACTAAAATTTTATTAAAATCCCGTGAAATAACAAAAAATCTGATCATATCTTCCGAAAATCTATAAAATTCGTTAAAACCCCATAAATTTCTTTTTTTGTAAATCCAATAAAATCTTTGGAAAATTTTTAAACCCGTTAAAAATGTCTTGCAATCTTTTAAAATACCGTACAATATTTTAAATTCTCTTGAATCTGTTAAAACTTCTTAAAGCTCTTGAAGACTTTTTAAGGGTTTTATTAAATCCTCTGGAATAACTTCAAATGAAATCTATTAAAAATACCTTGGAATCTTCCAAAATACCCTACAATATTTCAAACCCTTCAAATAAAGCTTTTTAAAGCTCTTGAGAATTCCTTGCGAGTTTTAAAAATACCTTGGAATCCTTTAAAATACACTAAAATATTTTTGACAACCATTGAAATCCCGTAAAACTTTTTCAAATTCTTGAAAATTACTTCAAATTCTTAAAACTACTCTAAAACTTTAAGAATCCCGTGGAATCCCTTCAAATTATTTACATCTGTTAAAATAAATAATGATAGCTAGAAAAATCCCTCTAAAAATATATTTTTATAGCAAATTCTAAAATTAAAATTCAAGCAAACAAATAAAGATAAATAAACATTTAAATTCCCCTTTCGCGTCCAACAATACAAATTTCCATTCAAATTAAAAAACCAAAACTAAAAAAGAGGGGGAAAAGCAACCTCCTCCTTTTCTTCATCTTTTTAATTTTTTATTTTTTTAAATTTGAATGGATACATTTAACAATTTAATCTCCAAATTTGATCCTTAGTATATTATTGTTATTTTTAGAATTTCATAACTAGATTCTAAAATCTCAATCCTTTAAAGAATTCGCGTAAAATTGAATCAAATATTTAGAATAAAATGAAGTACAGCTGAGCACTGTCCCTAACTGCTACATTTGGCTTTCTCGTAAAAAAATCCCATTAATATTGTGTGTGGGATTCGAAACAAACAGTTATTATCCAATAAATTTAGACATTTCATTTCGCAATTACTAACAAAGTGCTCAAATATACTTAATAGAAAGTTCTTATTGCATACTGTAATACATGTTATTTTATTACAATCGTGTGCGATTTTCGTACAGTGGATATATCTCTATGAATGAATAGTAAGTATGTACATGTGGGCAGTTTATAAGCATAAATATTAATTTATATTCAGAGCACATAAAAATGATATGTGGGTACAATACATACATATGGAAGACAAACAATGGAATAAGTAATACGGTATAAAATATGTAAGAATATGGAACAGTCTGGCGAAGAAAAATTAGTGAAAAAAATCTTCATCGTCTAATTTAATATTTAAAAAACACATTCAAAATATAGTTTTCACTATTTTGCGGAGAAAAACTTCGTTTTAATCATCGAAGATATTAGGTCACCTAATTATATATAAAAACAGATGGATAACCATTAATTAAGAGCACATATATAAGAAAAATATTTTATTTCAATTTCAATTTATTAACCCGAATAGCGTATTCATTTTTACTCAAAATTAAATTAATTATTTCTTATAAATTGGTATTTTTAAATAATGATTATCCAATATAGGGAGGTTTCCTCTGCCTGATTGATTGCATGTTTTCAGTTTGTTTTTTTGAATTTTCTGGTATTTCGCAAACGAGGAATATTAATTTAAAAAATATATATATTTAATTTTAAATAATTGTTTAATAATAAGGGCAACAATTCTGTTCTTAACGTATTCACCAAATGTTCTAAAAATGAAAAAAGTATTATATTCATATTATATGTATTTATCTAATAATAAAAATTTATAATCTTCTGTAATGTCAATTTAGTAAATTCAAATTTAATTTATAAGTTAAGAAATTTTTAATTGTGAATTTTTTCATGACCATTGAGCAAAGAAAATTTAATAAGAAAATAGATTTTTATTCGTGCTTCAATAAAAAAATCAAATAAATAAAAAATAGATTTTTTTAATATTGGCAAATAAATCTGTAACAAAAAATACAGTTACCGACAATTAGATTTTTTTAATTGAGGAAAACTTGAAGTAGTTTCACAAGATATTCAAAGTTTTTAGAAGTTTCGACAAAATGAAGAAATAATGTCAAATTTCAAATTTGTGTGTGAATATTTTAAAGCTTTTTAAGGATTTCGAAAGGTTTTGAGTTAATAAAGATTTTGTTTTTAATTCCAAGAAAAATGGAAATTAGTATTTAACTTTAAAAAATGAATTTTTAGTTAAGATTTAAAAATATTTTTAAACATTTCAAATGATTTCCTAAAACTTTGCAGAAGGATGTAGAAGATTTTAAAGTCAAATTTTTCAGTTTTTTGTGATTAAAAATGTTTAGAAAAAATTTCGAAGAAGTTTGTGATGTTTAGAAATTTTGAAGAGTTACAGAAATAGTTTTAAACATAAGAAGATTTAAACGAATTTAAAACAAAATGTGTTTTTTTTTTTAAATTTCGAACAACGAATTTAGAGGCTTTTTCAGAACTTTGAAAGGTTTCAAGAGAATAAAAAATGTTCTTAAGATATCTGAGAAAATTTTTTATTTTTTTTTATTTTGCAAAATTTCTTCTAAGAAAATATTTCTAAAGATTTGAATACATTCCAAATTATTTCCAAAATTTAAAAAAAAAATAATCTGGAAGAGCTTAAGACAATCTTAGGATTAATTAGTCAGCTAAAAAGATATTTAGAAATTTTAGAGGTTTTTTAAAGACACTCAACAACAAAAATTATCAAACTTTGAACAAGATTTGCCATTTCTAACAATGTTTATAAATACCAATAAAATTTTTTTAATGGTATTAATTTTATATTTTAATTCAATAATTGCATGAGAAAAAACAAGAATCGTGCGCCCAGTACGCGTGTTTGTTTTCGAGTTAAAAAAAGAGGAATAGGAGGAAAATTATAAAACTATTGCAAAAACTAGGAGAAATTCTTTAACAATGTGAAGATCGAAAGTTTAAGACGTATTGCGTAAAAAAAAAAAGAAAGTTAGATGACTTAGGCCTTTGTGTGTAAAGATTAAAACCATAATGCGGGTACATCGCACGTATATTTCTCGTGTATGTATAAAAAGGAAATCTCATCGATCTGTAGAATTTATTTTAAAAATATTATTTTCAGTATGAAAAACATAATTAAGGACACAGGTTTATTTTATATTTCTATAAAAACCCCATTATTTAAATAATAGTGATAACTGAAGAATCCCGAAAAATAAAATTCCTGACACTGTAAAATTTCCAAATTGGAAAATTCAGAAATAATAAAATTGCAGAATAATAAAATTTCCGAATAATAAAATTCTTGAGTTGGAAAATTCCCGAATAATAAACTTCCCGATAAATTATAATATTACCGATTAGAAAAATTCGCTAATGATAACATTTCCGAGAATTTATAATATAAACGAATTTGAAAAATGGTAACAAAAAATTTCTGAATAATAAAATATCCGAATTAGAAAATTTTCGATAATACAATAATAAAATATTTGGATTAAAAAATTTTTTTATTATTGTTATTTTAAATTGTATCAATAATTTTAGAAACTTTATATATTAAAATGATTTTTTGTTATTTGATTAATATTAGTAATAAATAAATAATATTTACGAAAAAAATTTCTTTTTTAAATTGTTATTATTCGATAATATTACAAACTTCCGGGAATTTTATTGTAGGATTGAAAAATCTCGAAAATAAAATTCCCGAAAGTTTATAACATTACGGAAATTAAAAAAGCCGGAATTTAAACATTTGGTAATATTACAAACTGTCGGGAATTTTAGTATTGGCTTGAAAAATCACGAAATATAAAATTCCCGAATAATAAAGTTACCGAATTAGAAAATTTTCGAATAGTTCCAATATTACCAATTTGGAAAATTCCAGAATAATAAAATTCAAAACAATTTATAATATTACCGAATTTGAATTTTCTCGAAAGAAAAATATCCGAAATAGAAATTTCCCGAATTTAAACATTTTTTAAATAAATATAATTTATTTATTAAAAATTCGATAATCAAATATTTTGATAAAAATAGATTTTTACTGATTAACATTTCTTTATTGTATTTTTAATGAATAAATAACATTTATGAACAAAATTTATTTTGGAAATACAGGAATTTTCTAGATCGGATATTTTATAATTCGTCAATTTCCAGTCGTAAATGCTGTTATTCGGTAATATTATGAACTGTCGGGAATTTTATTATGGGATTGAAAAATCTCGAAAAATAAAAGTCCCGAAATTTTATGTTATTACGGAAATGAAAAAAGTCCGAATTTAAACAATTAAACCTTTTTTATAAATAAAATTTATTTATTAAAAATACAACAATCAAATATTTTTATTTAAAAACATTAATTTTAATGTATAAAGTTTCTAAAATTATAGTTTGAATTTATAATAACAATAATTGTAAAAAATATATATCATTCTGGATAAAATTTTTTAAATCATCATTATTTCGAATTCAAACAATAACTTTAGAAACTTTAAACATTAAAAATATTTTTTGTACCCATATTTTAATAATTTATTTTGAATTAATTAATAATATTCATAACAAAAATGTAATTGTTTAAATTTGGGAACTTTTTTTTTTTGATATTTACAATTCGTCACTTTTCTGTCGGGAATTTTATTATTCGGGAATTTAAAAATTCGGTAATATTACAAACAGTCGGGAATTTTATTATGGCACTGAAAAATCACGAAAATGAAATTCCCGAATAATAAAGTTCCCGAATTAGAAAATTCCCGAATAGTTCCAATATTACCGATTTCGAAAATTCCAGAATAATAAAATTCACGACAATTTATAATATTACCGAATTTCAAAACTCTCGACAGAAAATTACCGAATTGTTAAATATCCGAAATAGAAATTTCCCGAATTTAAACATTTTTTTATAAATATAATTTATTTATTAAAAATATGATAATCAAATATTTTTATAATAAATATATTGTTAATGTTTAACGTTTCTAAAATTACATTTTGAATTTAAAATCACAATAATTGTAAAAAGAAAACATTTCGGGGTGAAATTTTTGAAAATTTATAATTCGTCCATTTTCTGTCGGGAATTTTCATATTCGGTAATATTATAAACTGTCTGAAATTTTCCTATTCGGACATTTTGTTATACAAGAATTTTATTATTCAAGAATTTTATAACCCGGCAATTTTATTAATAGGAAATTTTATTTGGGAATTTTAGTGTCGGGAGATTTATTTTTCGAGATTTTATAGTCGTCCCTTTATCATTCGGAAATTGTCCAATTCAATAACATTATAAACTGTTCGGGAATCTTATTAATTGGGAATTTTCCAATTCGGGAATATTATTATTTGAAATTTTTATTTTTCGGGATTTTTCAGTCGTCCGAAATAATTAACTAAACTTCTTAAATACTTCAATAAACAATAAATTCACTAGCTCAAGCATTCTTTTTGCAGAACTGACTTTTAATTTTTGCCAACTTAACTTTTATCTCGCCGCACCCGTACCGTGAATAATTCATTAATAAGCAAGCATTTAAAGTAGGTGAGTAATGAGCATAGGAGAGAGCGTATACTCATTGAAGATGTTTAAAAATCACATAGAAATCGAATTATAAATATTTATGAACTATATAAAAAAAGGTTCAAATTAAACCACAAATCATTTCAATTTCAATTCTTTCCTGAAATTATGGAATTATAAAATGGTGTTCAAGAATGAAATTCAAAAATACAAAATAGAATCTGAGAACTGATATTCTAAAATAATATAGACAGGTAAACATTTAGTATATTATTAAAATTATTTATCCGTGTTAACATGTCCACATTTTTTATAACTAATTTTTTTTCTCATGAGATTCTTGGAATTTTTTCTTTAAACCGATTTACTATATTAAACACTAGAAGTTTTTTTGCAGAAATAGAAAAAGTTACCAAAAAATATGAATATAATTCATTTAAAATTATTATTCACTACTTTTTGGACCATACATTATCATTTTTTTCTACACTGAATTTAAAGTACTGCTTACGTGCGAAAACCCCGTTAGATTATTATTACGGTTGCAGTTTCGTCCACATTTTAAACGAGTTTCAAGTTGTGCCATTTTACCATAATATTCAGAAATAAAGATTTTAAAATAAAATATTGTTTAAATTTTACAAACTTAGCCATTTATTTTCACAGCGAATTTCACAAAAGTGGTATTTTAAACAAAAATGTACGTGCGGGAAAAAGTATAGAAATTTAAAAGAATTATTTTTTCATCCGGAAAGATAAGCCCATCATATACTGGGTTAATAACATTAATTCAAATGAGTTAATTTTAATAACACAACTTGTCTTTAAATTCAAGGACCCACAATGAAATGGAACAAAAGTAGAACGGAAACGGAAATACGCTCCAATTTTGTTTCAGTTTCATAGTCTCGCATGTAAAAAAATCGTGAATTGCAGTTTTTAAATTTATATTTTTATATTAAATTTATTCAAATTAAATAAAAATTCTACTTGAAACAGAATCGAAAAAAGGGTTAAAAACAAAAAATATCATTGGAAAGAATCCTTTTTTAATTAAAAAATTGACTAATTTTAGTCATTTTTTCATAACACATTCATTTTTAAATAAAATTAATCCTTTTTGTTTCGCTTCAAATCAGACGGATTGTAATTTTAACTTGGTTCTTTGCTCATTAAAGTAGTTAAACCAAAAATCAAGTCTCTGGAGACAATGTTTACTTGATTTTAAGAAATGAAATTAAATGATCAATTATACTTTATAAAAGACATAACATAATTTTTCTTGAAAAAAGTTTAAAACTTACGAAAAATAATTGTTTTAACAATAGCTTTTGTAACTGAATTTTATTTTACCGCCGCTTCTTGCAAATGTCTAAAAAATGATTGAATTTTAATAAATCGTGGTTTATTATTTCAGGGAAAAGATTATTTTTAATTCAATTTGAAATTGTAAAAATAAGTAAATTATTATCAAATAATTTTTAAAAAATTGTTCCTTGAAAAAAATAATTTCAAAGATTTCAGCGATCGAAAAATTTAATTTAAAAATTGGAAGTAGTAAAAGTTGTAGAGAATATTTTACCAGAAAAAATAAACCAACCTTGATTCAAATTTAACCATTTATTTATTTTATTCCTAAGATTATAGAAAAACTATTTTTTTTAATATTAGATTTTTGGTAAGGCTTAGGGTGGCTGCAAAACTTACTTTTTTAACTTTCCTGCCTTTTTCCTAATTAATTTCCCCCAACAATTAATATTTAAAGACAAAAATTCGAAGTTTAAACCTAAAAGAATTCCATGAAATTTACAAGAATTGCAGGTGAAAAAAAATCAAAATAAATTCAGAAAACTTAACCAAAAATTCGATTTAAATTAAAAACAAACTCAAGTCTGATAGAAAAACCTTTAAAGAATCAAGAATTTTTTTAAATCATTGATTTTAGGCAAGGTGCAGGGAATTTAGAGGAATTTAAAGGAAATGAGAAGAATTCGATGAAATACGTAAAAATTCAAGGTGAACTTAGAACTGAAAGATATTTAAAAATGCATTAAATTCAGGAAATTTGATATGAGTTCAGAAAAACTCAAGGAAATGTAAAAGAATCTGATCAAATGCTTAAGAATTCAAGGTAAGTTTAAGAGAATTCAGGATGAAATAAATAAAAACTTTGAAAAATGAAAAAAAAACTAGAATTTAAAAGGATTCAGGATAACTTATTAAGAATTCAGAAACAATTCAAAACAAATTCAAATGATATGCAAAAAAATAATAAAAAATCTCTTCAAATATTTTAAGTCCTACGAAATCCCTAACTTTTCATGAATAAATTCTTTGAAATCCATTAATATATTATAAAATTTCGTAAAATTCTATGAAATCTGATATTTTCTGAGGTCCTGGAAAATGTATTAAAACACTATGAGCTTTTAAATTCCCTTAAAATAACTAAAATCCTTGAAAACCATTTTAAAGCCTTGGAAATCCTTTGAAGTGTTTTATAGCTCTCGAAAATTCCTTGGTAGATTTAAAAACAGCAAAAAATTGTTCATATTATTTTTAAAATATGCTAATATCTTCAGAATCCTATGCAATTTTTTCAAATACCCTAAAATCTTGAAAATTTCTTGGAATCTTTTAAAACAAAATAAAACCTTTTAAATTCTTTAATATGTTTCGAAATAATTTAAAATATGCGAAAATCTTTGAAATCCTACGAAACTGCTCAACTATTGTAAATAAATTCTTTGAAATCGAAATCCTGGAAAATTTATTAAAACCCAACACAACATTTTTTTAATGCATCAAAATTATTCAAATATTTGGAAATTATTTGAAAAGTGGTTAAACTCTTGAAAAGGCCTTAGAATCTTTTAAAATATCCTAAACTATTTCAATTCCTTTGAAAGCTTTTGAGACTTTTTAAAGATTTTTATAATTCTTGTAAAAAATAGAAAAAAATTGTAAAAAATATTTCTTGTAAAAATAAACTAAAAATTTTTAAATTTTATATTAAAAAATGCTTTAAAACTTTCTTAAATTATACTATAAACTTCTATTATCCATTCTCTTAGACTTTGAAAGATAAAACCTAAAATAATGTTTTAAAAAATTGAAAAAACTTAGAAGATATTAAAAAATGAAAAGTTTGGTCCTTTATTCTAAACTTTCATAACGTTGTTAATTTCAATGATTCTTTTTTTTTTTTTTTTAATAATAATTCATAATAAGACGCAGTTTTAAAAAATACTTTTAGGAAAACTAAAACAATTATCACATTTTTTTTGGATTTTCCAAAACAAATTTTTTAACTCAAATTTAAAAAATCTATTTTTTGTTTATGTTACTAAAAAAAAATTATTTTAAACCAAGAATCTTTTTTTAGTTACAATTCGATTATCATTCCGGAAAACCAAATTATTTTTTAGCGCCCGGAATTTATTTATCCGGGCGGAAATTATTCATTGCTTACATTTAGAGAAGCTTTTAGAGGACATTGAACGCTATCTATAAAAAAATTAATAAAAAATTAATTTAAAAAATTTGTTTTTGAAAAATCCAAAAAGCTTTTGATAATTGATTTTTCAAAAAGAATGTTTTAAAAATAGCGTCCTATTATGAATATAAATATAAAAAACGTCTAAATATAATTAAAATCAGCAGAATGATGAAAGCTGAATGAAAAAGAATAAAAAATTACAATTTTGAATATCTCCCAAGTTTCTTGAACTAAAAAAAAAATTATTTTACGGGTTTTCCTTCAACAACAATCTCAAAAAATCCATGTACAGAACGTTACCAGTCAAAGGTATCGCATTCCAGTTACAGTGACTTTCACCAAATTTGTAAGGCGTTACAGTAATACCGTTACCAAAAAAGTATAACAAAGCATTACAATTTTTAGATTATTTTCTCATTACTGGTGAGCAGAAGTGTCACAATTTAGTCGGAAATTAGGACATCAACCTTGAAGACCACGAAAAGGAAAGTGTGAAATTATTTCACAGACCTCGAAATCACTTCAGAAATCAAAAATAGTGTAATTTGTGCCACAAATTTGAAGAAAATAGTGCCCGAAATCAAAAACTGTGCAATGGAAAATTAATTTGATTTTTTAAGTAAAATGTCCAGTTATCTAACATAATATTTCAAAAATATTAAAAAAGAACTTCAATGTTTATTAAAAAATTTATTTTTAGTCTATAAATAATCAAAATTCCTATTCATTTATCACAAGCTTCAAAGTTTTTTCCAATAACAAAATCCAACATTTTTTAGTTGGAAATTAATTTTGTTTCGGTTGAAAACTCAGATTTCAAATTGTTAGTTAAGAATTCATATTCTTTAGTTAAAAACTGTATTATTTGTTTAAAAATTGAATTGTTTTCTTGAAAATTCAACGATTTTGTTAAAAAGCCATACTTCTTGGTTGATAATTTGTATTTCTCGCTAAACAAATTCAACAATTTGGTAAAAAAATTGAACTATTTGGTTTAAGATTGATGTATTTTGCTGTAAATTATTTTTTTTGCAGAAATTTAATTTTTTTGAGAGAAAGCAACTGTTTTGTTGAAGATTACTTTGTTTCAGTTGATGATTCTAATTTCTCATTGAAAAATCGTTGCTGTTGGTTAAATACAACTGTTTTTTTACTTAAAATTAATACATTTTTTGTTGAAATATCAACAAATACATTTTTCGTTAAAATTAATTTTTTGTTCATTGAAAATTCATCTCTTTCTGTAGAATTTTTCTATTTTGTTGTTGTTTAAAATGCAACTGATTCGTTAAAAATTATCGTGAAAAATTCAAGGAGATTTCCAGGATTAAAAAAAATCAAGGAGAAATCCATAGGGTGGCCGTTTTAATCGGAGAAAAAAATTCACGATTTTTCCCCCGTTCGCAAATATTTTTCACAGCCGATAAAATTAAAAAATATGAACTTTAAAGCTACACATTGTGTCATTTAAAGAAATAAAAAATAAACTAAAAATTAAAGCACTCAAAATTAAGTGGAGTTCAAAGATTCAAATTCAATTCTAAAAATATATATCTACATTATAATTACACAGGCCCACGAAAAAAACAAAAGTGTCTGTGCAATTGACCAGACCTATATATTCTTATGTATTTTTCGACGCTGAATCCGAATTTGCAATAAAAAAGTAGGGTCCAGCTACATTTTTATGGGGTTTTGCTCGAAAAACCTCATTTTTTACGGTTTTTTCATGGTTTTTTTTTAAATAAAAAAAAAATAAAGAAAAATTTTATTTTTTTGACTTCAGAATCGAATTCTACAGGAAAAAATACATCGAAAACCATGTTTTGATCTTTTTTTTTACAAAAATTTCAATCCACCATACGGCGATGAAAAGGCAGAAAATCGCGAAAAGTGAAAATTTGCTTCAAATTTTATTAAAATGACATTAAAATCAAGTTTTACGATTTTAAACCGATTTATAAACATTGAAAATACTTTACTGGGGGTTTATGAGGTCGCTGATCACGAATTTTAAGTCATTTTTTTCAAAAAACAACTCCTAGTCGGCGTAAGTGGAAAATAAACGTGATAAATTGATATTTTTTTTCAAAAAATCGATGTTTTGGATACTGTTCTGGAGGTTTTCCACTACATGAATCACAAAACTAGAACTTTGTTCGACCCTTGATCATAAAGTAAGACTTAGAACCTATGTATAGCCATATTCTTGAACTCCATTATAATATTTTTAGCTTCTTTTAAGAAGTGCCTTAGAGTTTTAATGGGTTAATCAATTGAGTTAAAGAAGAATTGAGTAAAAGAAGCTAAAAATATTATAATGGAGTTCATGAATATCGCTATACATAGGTTCTAAGTCTTACTTTATGATCAAGGGTCGAAAAAAGTTCTAGTTTTGTGATTCATGTAGTGGAAAACCTCCAGAACAGTATCCAAAACATCGATTTTTTGAAAAAAATATCAATTTATCACGTTTATTGTCCACTTACACCGACTAGGAGTTGTTTTTTGAAAAAAATTACTTAAAATTCGTGATCAGCGACCTCAAAAACCCCAGTAAAGTATTTTCAATGTTTATAAATCGATTTAAAATCGTAAAACTTGATTTTAATGTTATTTTAATCTAATTTGAAGCAAATTTTCACTTTTCGCGATTTTCTGCCTTTTCATCGCCATATGATGGGTTGAGATTTTTGTAAAAAAAAAATCAAAACATGGTTTTCGATGTATTTTTTCCCGTAGAATTCGATTCTGAAGTCAAAAAAATAAAATTTTTCTTTATTTTTTTTTT
>NC_046666.1:34685138-34697708 GCF_010883055.1 Belonocnema kinseyi | reverse complement strand
TTTTTTATTGCAAATTCGGATTTAGCGTCGAAAAATACATAAGAATATATAGGTCTGGTCAATTGCACAGACACTTTTGTTTTTTTTGTGGGCCTGTGTTATCTATGCTCTAAATTAAAGAATCAATCAATGAATTAACATTTTTTAAAATTATATTATTTTAAGCAATTTTAAGCTAGAAACATTAAAAATTAAAAAATTAATTTTGTTTTAAACTGAACACTTATTAAATTAGAAGTTAAATTATTTTCATCTTAAATAGTTTAAACATCCTTGAAAAGTTTCAAAATTTTATTTCACAATATTTCGAAACCTAAAAATTGTTTTAAATTTGATCGAATTTAAAATTATGTTTGAAATTTTTCCGAGCTTCTAATAACTTTTAAAATTGATCGAATTTTTTCTGAAAATTTTAGAAAAGCCTACAAATTGAAAAAAATGTCCGTAAAATCTTCCACATTCTTTTTTTCCTAATAATCTTAAGAAAAGGTTTTTATTCTTTTGAAGCCCTTCACAATTCCTAAAAAAGGTTATAAATTTTTTGTTTTAAATCTGCAAAAATCGAAATTTTGCATTAAATTAGGCTGTGGCTATTTGCATCGAAATTTCAGTACGAATAATCGAATTTTGTCCGTACTTAAACTTATTGTAAATTATTTGACATCTTTTTAAATGTTTTAAATTAATTTTGAATCATTTTAGAAACTTTTAAATATCTTTTAAAGTTACTCCAATTTTTTCTACAAATAATAAGTGTGTAATTGTTCTTATTTATACCTCAAAATTTAATAATTTCATTGACAAATTACAATTTTTTTAAAAGGAACAATTAAAATTGCAACATTCAAAGTTTAAAAGCACCTCACATTTTTAAAGTTTCAAGGCTTTTTATGCCAAAGCAATTATTTGCAAATGGTTTGATTTGAAATATTTGGTTATAATTTACTAGTTTTAAACGAACAGTCAAATATTGATCAATATTAAATAATCATTCGTTGTCTTTATTAAAAAAATGTAATTGAATGGGTTAAAAATTGAATATTTTAGACCGGAAAAATATTTTGAATTTAATGAAAGCCTTTAATTACGAATATAATATTATGAAGTTATTTTCAAGTTGAAAATATTTTATAAAGTTTTAATCGGACGTTTATATTTCTTTAATGACTAAGAATTTCGAATTGAGCAGAAATCAATTAAGATCTTTTAAACTGCTTTAAAACATTAAAAATCCTTTAAAATCTTATGAATTCTTTTTTTAAATCTCTGAAAAATTTCTTGGAATTTTTAAGATCCCCTAAATTGATCAAAAAAACTTTAACAATACTTAAACTTTTTAAAGCTCTAAGATTTCTCAGATTTTTTTTAAATACCCTACATTACTTTAAATTCTTTGAAAACTCTTAAAATATTTTGAAATCCCCTGCAATTTTTTTAAGCTCTTGAAAATTCTTTGGAATTTTTAAAATAACCCTAAAATTTCTCAAATCCTTTGGAATTCTTTCAAATTATTGAAATCTATTTACAATTCCTTGGAATCATTTTAAATTTCCCAAAATATTTCAAACATTTTGAAATCTCTTGAAAGTTTTTAAACCTTTTGAGAATTGGTTAGAATTTTTTTTTAAACCGTACCCTTTTTGATATTTTTAAATTTCTTGTATTCTTTATAACATTTATATGAAATCTTTGAAATATTTGTGAAATTTTCTAAATAAATTGAAATCGTTTGAAATCTAGTGTACACACCATTTTGAATCTTTGAAATCTTCTAAAATTTTTTGAAATCGTTTAAAATATTTAAAAAATGTTGAGATCCTGTATAGAAATTTTATAATCTTTTTAAATCAGTTTAAATAGAATATAGTTTACTGTATCCTTCCTCAAATTTTTAAACTTCTTATATCCTTTTAAAGTTTTCATAAAATTTGTATGAAATCTTTGTGAAATGATCTAAAAAAATGTTTAACCGTTTCAAATCTTTTAAATTCAAATCTTTGTGAAATTTTCCAAATCTTTGAAATCTTTAAAATCTATGTACACGCCTTTTTAAATCTTTGAAACCTTTGTGAAATATTTTGTATTCGTTTAAATAATTTAATTATTTGAAATCTCCATAAAAGTTTTAAAACCTTTTTAAATCGTTTAAAATCTTTGAAATCTAGTGCACTATATCCTTCTTGAAAATTTGGAAATTCTTGTATTCTTTTTAAATTTTTATGAAATATTTGTGAAATATTTGTGAAACCTTTTAAACAATTTTGAAATCGTTTAAAATCTTTTTTACAATTTTTTTAAGCCCTTCAAATTTTATAAACCCTTGAAATCCTTTCAAATTGAACCAGGTGAATTCTTTATGAAATTTGTACAAAATATTTGAAATATTTGTGAAACTTTCTAAGAACGCCTGAAATATTTGTGAGAGAGTTTTGAAAAGATTCAAACTTAACGTAAAACTTGAAATGATAGCCTAATATAAAAATTTTAATTTTCGCAGATTTTGAACAAAAAAATTAGATTCTTTTCAAGAATTGTCAAAGGCTTCAAAAGAATAAAAACATTTTCGTAAGATACCGAGGAAAATTAGAAATAACTTTTTATTTTGAAAAATTATTTTAAGAGAATATTTCTTTAAAATTCCTAAATATCTCTTAAAATTACTCAAATTTTTTCTACAATGTTCATTTGTAAATTATACATGCAAAATTTTTTATTTTCACTTACAAATTAAGCATTTTTCAAATACAATAATTAAAATTGTAAGGTTTAAAATTTAAAGGATCTTCGAAATTTTCACGATTCCAGGCTTTCTATGCCAAAAAATTGAATTAAAGATTCTTTACTTTTAAATATTTGGTTTCAATTTACTTGTCTTAAATAAAAATTCGAATATTGCTAAATATTCAATAATTACTCTTTTTTAAATTACAAATTTCAAATTGAATGTGTTAAAAATAGAATATTTTATACTGAAAAAATATTTTAAATTATAAAAATCCTTTAATTAAAAATATATTATTATGAAGTTCTTTTTAAGTTGAAAATACTTTATAAACTTTCAGTCACACGTTCACATTCACTGATTTAAAATCATTTTTGTTAACTTTTTATTGCTTAAAGTACAGATAAATTTTTAAAAATTTACTTATTTATCAAATAAAAATGTTTTTTATCCAAAATTTTCAACATCAAAGGCTTTTATTTTTTATTTCTTCAAGTCTTCAAGAACAGATTTAAAAATTCTTTAAATTAAAAATGCAAGCTTAGAAATGAAAATATTTAAATGGCAATTTTTAAAGTAAAAAAATTTTGGAATTGCGCATTGTAAGCTAAATAATAGCATAATTCAAAAACATAACAATTACAAAAATTATTTTAAGAACGAGGACAGATTTTTTTTCTACAAATTTGTAAAATTGTCGGTAAAAAAAATTCCTTGTCATTTTCCGGTTTCAAAAAATTTCCGGTCATTTCCCGGTCCCCTGAAATTTTATAATCTTTTTAAATCAGTTAAAA
Source organism: Belonocnema kinseyi (assembly GCF_010883055.1). Lineage (NCBI taxonomy): Eukaryota > Metazoa > Arthropoda > Insecta > Hymenoptera > Cynipidae > Belonocnema > Belonocnema kinseyi. The sequence continues at coordinate 34,694,192 of NC_046666.1, read as the reverse complement.
TAGAATATAGTTTACTGTATCCTTTCTGAAATTTCTGAACGTCTTATATCCTTTTAAAGTTCTTATGAAATTTGAATAAAATCTTTGTGAAATCATCTTAAAACAAAATTCGACACCATTTCAAAACTTTGTGAAATTTTCCAAATCTTGGAAATCTAGTGTACACGCCTTTTAGAATATTTAAATCTTTGTGAAATTATTTGTATTCGTTTAAATAATTTAATTATTTGAAGTCTTCTTTAAAGTTCCGAAACCTTTGGAAATTCTTGTAGTTTTTTTAAATTTTTATGAAATCTTTGAAATATTTGTAAAACCTTTTAAACAATTTAAAAATCGTTTCAAATCTTTGTGAAATTTTCTATGACTTTTACAAATATTTGAAATCTTTTGTATTCGTATTAATAATTGAACTGTATAAAATCTTTGGAAATCTTCTGAAATAGTATAAACACTTTGAAACATAGTATACTGTTTCCTTCTTGAAATTTTTGAAATATTTATGAAATCTTCTAAACAATTTTGAAATCGTTTCAAATCTTTGCGAAATTTTCTATGACCTTTACAAATCTTTTGCATTTGTTTACATAATTGAATTGTATATAATCTTCTGAAACCTTAGGAAATCGTTTAAAATCCGCTGTACTATATAAAGTTCGTATGATATTATGATAAATTTATATTTATATTACTGTTTGTATTTTCATAAAATATCTGTTTTAAAAGCAAAAAAATCAATTGAATTCAAAGTTTACGTAAAAAATTCAAGATGATTTCCAGGTTAAAAAAATCAATAATTCCAGATTTTATCAAAATTATTAACAATAGAAAAAACTCTTCAGATGATTTGTCATGTCCAATGTCCAAAAATCCGTTTTCAGCATGTTATCATTCAAAAGTAACACTTTCCCGTTACAGTTACTTTCACAAAATCGGTAAGGCATTACAATAATACCGTTACCAAAAAAATAAAGCATAACAAATTTGTAGATTACGTTCTCATTACTAATGAGCAGCAGTGTCCAAATTTAGTCAGAAATTATGATATCAACCTTGAAGCCCACGAGAAGGAAAGTGTAAAACTATTTCAAAAATCGAATGACAATTTTCATTAGTTAGTAAAGCCATTTCTCCCTTTTAGCATCGTTAAACTAAAAACAAAAATAACTTCCTTTCTGGTTGACCCAGGGTTAAATGAAAACTTGGAAAGTGTTATTTGTTATTCAAGAAGAAAGAGATCTTTACCCAAGGATTAATAAAGCGAAACACGGTGGGACAGAAAAGAGACAAAAGGTGAAGTGGATAAAAAATAAATGGCACAAAACCTGTGAGGACATAGAAGACGAACGAGAAGCATTTATCGATTTTGAAGCGGTGCGTTTATCGCACGACGTCTGGAACAGCTGATTTAGAATAACAACAACTCCGAGTTGCTCCGAGTCGATAGAATCCACGCAATTAATCGCGTTATCACGGCTACATAAACAATATAAAAACTGCATAAGTGCTATACTTGTGTAGGCTATTGTACGTGCTTCCGATTCTATTTCGAGAGCCGAGGATTGCGCTTTTCTCCTCGATGATTCACAGTTTGAGTCATTAAGAAGGATTACGCGACGGAAAGAACAACGCGAATTGAGTCATGAAATAGAAGAAACTAAAGTTGCTCACGAAAAAATAACCGTTCTCTTCGCTATTTCGAGGCACGAATATGTCTTTCCTACCGTTTCAGACACGTACAGACAGGTCAAGAACCTGAATTGGCAGACCACTGCTCGGAACTTCGGAAGGAGAAGGGAGAGAATGAGTACTGTTTGTTCTGTCAATCGCACGACAAACTGCTCTCGTTTTTTGGTTATGGCCAATATTATTTCATTTTCCTCTTCCCCTCGTGCTTCCTTTTTTTCTACTCGATGATTCTTGACGAGAAAATAAAAAATAAAAGGGGCAGGAAGGCGATCAATAGCAATTTTGGATTTTCATTCTTCTACAGGTTTTGGAGCACAATCGGGCACAAAAAGACAGGCTCTCGGAGACTTCCTTGTCCCGAGAGTTGAAAGAAAGTCGGTTAACAAACAGAAAACTCACAATAGGAAGCTCATCGTGCACCCGCGCTTGATCCGTCAACGAGCGTGGATCGAAGTCAGCTGCATAAAATCACACTGGAAGGCCGCGATCAAAAACCTCGGTGGGAAACTTGCGAGTACCGAATCCGTCGAGGGAGAGAGATAGGATTTACAGTTCCGGAACTATTATCAACTTTCCTTGCTTGATTCCGAAATCCGAATCCCTCGACAGTGATACACACTTGCTACACTTTCAGGACACTCTCCGGGACTTTAAAAATGGAGTAGAGTCACGTCCCTTTCAGTGTTGCCATTTACTGCATTTACGCAGTGTTGTTTTAAAAATGAAAACTATTTCAGCAAATTTTGTTTGCTAGTCGTTAATCTGGAAAGTGTTTAATATATTTAAAGTGATATTTAATATCAAAAAAGGTGAAGTGCTCGAGTTTTATAACCAAAATTTGCTCAGATTTATGGCGGGAAGTTCAAATCGAAGTTTCATTTCAAGTAATGATATTAATATTTATTGTTGATATTAAAGCCAGATAGAATGTTACTAGTGTAATATTATTATTATTTAATGATAATATATGAAAATTGTTAAAAATATTATATTGAATTTTTAAAACAAAAATACGAGAATTAAATTAAAAACTATACAAATTCTTTTTAGTCGATGTATTTTTTTACTTAATTCTCTTCCTGCTTCTTTTCTAATTAAAAATAATATTAAAAAATGTTGAAGTTTTTAATGAATTTATAACAATAATAATAATATTAGAATATTACTATAAGATTTTATTGGGACGACTGAAAAATCCCGAAAAATGAAATTCCGGAATAATAAAACTTCCGATTAATAAAACTCCCGAATAATCAAGTACCTGAATGATAGAATTTCCGGCCGTGCACCTATAATATTACCGAATTTGAAAATGACAATAATTTAAAAATATATATTTCTGGATAAAATATTTGTTCAATTATTGTTATTTTATCTTCAAACAATAATTTTAGAAACTTTAAACATTAAAAGTATTTGATTGTTGCTTTTTGTAATGAATAAAGAATATTTATAAACAAATTTCATTGTTTAAAGTCAGGACTTTTTCTATCGAGATTTTTCAAATTCGGTAATATTACAAACTGACAGGAAATTTATTGTTCGGGAATTTTCCAATTTGAAAATTGTACAGTTTTATTAATAATACCTTTTCATTTTTTAGGATTTTCCAATAACTCAATTTTAATTAGATAATCACAATAAATATTAGGATCAATATTTTAATGAAAAACGCAGAATCTCGATTCGAACTTATCGCCAAAAACAGATGTAAATTGACAATTAGGTATTTCAGCCGTCTACGTTTTAGCTTAAGCGAGCCAAATCAAAGATGTTTGCACATTGAGGGCCAAATAATACTAATTGCATAGGGCAAAACTTTCATTTTTGAATAATTTGGAAAACATTTTTTTCACAATACGCGTAATGACGGTATTGCAATATAATTTTTTATTTTTCAAAATCTATTCAATTGATTAATAAATACGATATTTTAGTTTTGAGCGATTTTCATACTCATTTTAACAAGTTTTTAAAAATGGAAAATAATATCTAAATAAACTTATGGTGAAAAATCACTGTTTCCCAAGTTATTAAATAAAATAAAGTATCGTCCTATTATAATTGGTATCATTGCTTGACCCACGGTGTGTAGGCATCTTGTTAACTGACGTCATACCATTAAATACCAAACTCGTTACAAAAAATGATCGATTTTACTATTTAATTGAATAGCTTTTGATAAATAAAACATAATATGGGATTATACTTAATGTGAAAAACCATTTTTTTCCAAGTTATTATAAACATAAAGTTTCGTTACATGCATGTACGTCACTAGCGCGCGCCTCGCTAAGGATAGACGCGGATAAGCGGAGGATTCATTTGGATAGAAATACTAAGCCCAAGAAGATAGAACTATCTCATATTTAAAAAAAAGATTGAAGTGGATTCACTTGGCTAGGAAAATAGGTATTCAAAAAGATAGACGAAATTTTGGTTTGCACAAGGAATAGAAAAGGATAGAGGTGTATGAGTGGAACATTTATTTAGATAGAAAGACAGGGTTTCACGAAGATAGGCTTATCTTACATTTCAGAGAAGATAGAAATGGATTCACTTGGATAGAAAAATAGGAATTAAGAAAGTTAGAGGAAATCTTACATTGCCCAGAGGATAGAAAAGGATAGAGATAGATAAGCTGTGCAATTATTAAGGTAGAAAGAATGGGATTCAAGAAGATAGGGCTATCTTAGATTTTAGAAAAAATAGAAAAAGCTTCAATGAAATAAGAAGATAGGAATTGAAAAAGAAAGATAAGATTTTGGATTGCCTAACGGATAAAAAAAGATAATCGTGGATAAGCGAAGGATTCATTTGGAAAGAAACACTTTAAAAAAATATCTTAAACTTGCCAGATTAACGAATAGTAACAAAATTGTTGATAATGTTGATACTATACTTCTTAAATGATGTATAAAATTCTTTACAATTTAGTACATTACACATTTTCTATCATATTTCTTGAACTTTTTTCAACCACTTCTAAGAAAAAAGTTTAATACAAAAGTAGCGAAAACCCTATTCAAACAGTTCTATGACCTTGAAACGTCACATCTTCAAGACGCTGAACCAATCAGAATAATGGTATAAAGTGGCTTCGTTGACTAGCGAAGTATCCAGCTGGTAGGGACAGCTGATGAAAAAAATTGTAACTATCCACATTTCGACCTTTGGCAAAATCTCACTGCAAAACTTTACAAATCTCACGGTATTTGTGAACGTTTGTGAACGTTTTACATAATAAACGTGAAAATAGGTCACGATTAATTTAATCCAAACACTAGCGGCCATATTAATTTCTCCATCAACTCACCAATCAGACTGCTGCTAACTGTCAACGCTGGCTCAATCAGAATGTCTTATATTCCCGCAGAAAATTTAAATAAATACCTTACATGTACGCAAAAAATTGAAAAAGTATATTTTTTAAATATTAAAAAAATATTCAATCTTACTTTAAAGAACTTCCCTTCAGTAATTTTCCTTTAAGTTTCAGTGATCTTTTAATTTCAACCGGAAAATAATATAATACAAAATAGGCTGCAACCCGTACAATTTGAATATGTGAGTATTACAATCAAAATTCTAGCACAATTGACTTTGTACTTTCTTCTTTGAAGTACATTTGAATGATTTGATTACAATGCCACGATTTGGGGTTTGTCAAGTTCCTGTACATTTGCGGGTTATGTTCCAATGTTTTTCATTTTTTTTTGCGAAATTCTTTGTACGCATTTGAGTCTTTTGAGATTAATAATAATAATAAATAAGATATTTTTAATTAACAAACTATATCCATTTTTTAACTGTCGGTTACCATTATCTGAACATTTGACAATAACCTAATTTGAATTCGGCAACAAAATTTGGTAAGTTTGATTTGTAGCGCCACTGTAGCGCTAATTTTCACTTTGTCAACCAGCGTTGGGAAGTAACTTGTTACAAGTAAATAAGTTACTAACAAGTTACGTTATTTGTAACTTTTAGGGTAACTTATTTACTTTTTTTTTCGTAACTTCTAACGATTTTTGCAGTAGCTTGTAACTTAATTTTAGTTACTTTACGGTTACTTTGTGTACTTTGTATTCCAATTTCCAAAAATATATTACTATGTTCACTTGACGAAATATCTGTCTAGTTTTTTATTTACTAAACCAATCTCTGTTTTTTTTAAATAATATTTTGATGAATTATTAATATTTTTATTGTAATCATATAATAATAATAAATAATTTAATTAATCTTGTATTAATTATTTTTATTTTTAAATTAAAAAATTATGGCAGAGAAAAAAGTAACTTTTTAAGTAACTTGAAGTTACTTTTTCTAGCTACAGTTACAAGTAACGTAACTGTAACTAGTTACTTTTTTCGCTAAGTAACGTAACTTTAACTAGTTACTCAGGAAAAAGTAACTTACCCAACACTGGTGTCAACTGGCAACACCGCGAGACGTATTCCAGTGGCACACATCCCATTGGTGCGCCCCCTATATCTCTTTCACCAATTTTTTAAGAAATATTATTTTTCTTCCACATGGTCACAAAATCTATTATTAAGTTGAAAATTTAATTCTTTTTTACATTCTCATCAGAGAAGGTATTAGATTTGTGTAAAATTTGACCCCCCCCCCCCAGTTTTTATCAATTGTCAACGTTTTGAGACCCCCTGAATGCGAAAAACAGGTTTTTACGAATGTATCTGTCTGTCTATCTGTCTGCATATCTGTCTGCATGTCTGTCTGTGAACACGATAACTTTGGAGAAAATCAATGTATTAGATTGACCTTTGGCACACTCGTTTAGTGTCCTAAACTAAAGGCCAAGTTCCTTAGCCAGCCATTTTGGATAAAAATTCTAAATGTGGACACATTTTGAATGTTTTTGAGACCACTTTTTTCAAATTTCAAAAATTTTCTGTACGGATATTTATATTATTTAAAAAGTTGAACAATTTATCTTGATGACTTTTTTCATAAAACCAAAAATAACCAGATTTAAAGTATTTAAAAAATACCTAAAAACACACGAAAATGAACCTTTTAAGCCAAATAACGTACGATATGAAAACAAAGGAAAGGAAAGGTTTGATTTCTGAGTACCCTATAAGATTATTATAACAACGAAAATTACATTTTTTCATGCAACCATTTTACAGTATTTCAAAAATTCTCAAATATATAAATGCATTTTCCAAACAAAAAAAATATATATGCATAATTATATATACGGTAAGGCTGCTCATTATACCGTATGTGTCAAGTTAAAACTTTAAATCATAAAAAAATATTAGAAATGAGCAAATTCAGTTTATGGAAAAACGATTAAAGTTGAAATAAAATGTTTAACAAAATTTTTTGTTAAGAATTCGCATTTTTTCAAACGGGACAATGAAAGTATGTCTCTTTAAATATAAATGTAAGTTATGAGTTATAATAATATACAGTTATGGGAATGATATAGAATTTCAGGGATAAACTCTAGTGTGAAGCACGAGATACGTAATGAGAATGTGCTCGTTAAGGCCAAAGGAGCTTTAACATGAGAGAATTCACAATTAACAAATTACTGTTGTCGATGCTTTCATCTTTCGTTTTAAAAAGTCTGTGCACAAAGATGGAGCGCGAAGCGCGAGAACCGACAGTCGCGCTCAAACTTGCGAGCGAAACGAGCTGCGCGCGTAGAGCACTATGAGAATGTGCCCGCGAAAATTCATCTTTCTTTGACAAAAATTCAAGTACTTTTTGAAAGTTGAACTAATTTTTTAAAAATATATTTTTTGAAGCGAACATTCATCTCCGTCGTCTTTTTTAAATTTCCTTAACTTAACATTTAACCATTCAATTTTTAGTTGAAAATTAATATTTTCAATTAAAAATTGAATTTCCAACCGAAAAATATTTTGTACCAGTAAAGACGAATTTTCAACAAGAGTTGACATTTCAAGCTAAATTTCGACTAAAAAGTTCAATTTTCAATCAAAATTGGAATAGTTAAAATTTCATCTATTAAAACGAATTTTAAAGAATGAATTTTTAACCATAGATGTGAATATATCTAAAACTCAATACAAAAATCCAACTATTTTTAGTTGAAAGTTAATTATTTTTTATTGAAAAATAAACTTTTACTTACAGTTTAAAAATTCATCTTTTTGTTCAAACATGGTATTATTTGGTTAACCTATTATTTTCAAAAATTCGTTTTTTTTATTTTTTTAAAAATAATTTTACCTGAAAAAAATCTTCATTTTTAGTGGGAAATTCATTACTTTTGTGGAAAATTCAACTGTTTTGCTCAAAATTCATGAATTTATGACAGAGATGTCATATGTGGCTCAAATATTTCGCTTGAAATAGCTCACAGAAAAAAGTTTAAGAGCAAACAACAAAGTGTTCTGTACATTTTTGAAGAAGGCGTGGATCTCCGGAAAGTGATGGTACGTGGGTTAGCGTTTGCAGATCATAAGGTTGTTACGGAAAACCCAACCGAAGGCTTGAAGAGAATGTTTAGCAGAATAAATAATATTTTATGATTGGAAAATCAAGAAAGGTTGTTTCTTTTTTTTTAAGTCTCAGGATACTTTCCAGTAGTGTTTATATCACTAGCTTCCTGATTAAAAATATTTAACAACTGTCTGCAAAGAAAGAAAAAATGCGGACTTTGTTTTAAAAATTCGAAACTTTATTACCAATACTGAAATAATATCCTGGACGTTTAGGATATAACAGTTCGTGAATTAAACACTTCAAATTAAATATACATTCTTATTTATTATTCTTACAATGAACTATTGCGAAATATCACAGGAATGTCTTTTCTGGTGCGAAGAAGAAAAACTAAAATTAAGGCAGGAAATTGAAAACCCAAAAGGAATTCATACTTATTCTCTAAATTCTATTAAATATACAAAATTATGTTACGTAATAATATAAAAATTATATCATATTATAGATGTTGATATTGTAATTCTGATATGGATACAATATCATATATTGTATAATAATGTTACTGTTTCTCTCTCTGATATTACTGAAATAAAATGTAATAGAAATTATATTGGGATGTATCTCGAAAAATGTAATTTCAATAAAGTACGGAAATGAAAGGATTCACGTTTATTCTAGTTTTGGTATTAAAAATTGGTTAAAAATTGTTTTAAATCTATTTTTTCTTAATTAAAAAATTATTTTAAGTATGTATGTATGTATGTATGTATTTAATCTCTCCCTTTTACGGGTTTGAGGGCCTCCGCTCCCTGTACGTATATTTACAATTCCATCCTTAGTCTAACTTAACTACTACTTATATTTTACTCTTTCGCATTACGCAGGATAAACAATAGTAACAGTAGTGATATTAATTCC
>NC_046666.1:34661894-34685038 GCF_010883055.1 Belonocnema kinseyi | reverse complement strand
CCCACACCAACGCATCAAACAACCAGACCCTCATTCTCCAATCTTTCTTGAACCTTCTCTTTCCTATACCCCATACTTGGCCCATTACTTTACTCGCACATTGAATTCTTCCCCTCACGTGCAGCTGGTTTCCCCCTTCTGCCTCAAAACAAAACCCTAAGTAACAGAACTCCTCCACAATTTCCACTTTTTGTCCGCTCATCTTCCAAACGTAATTTATTTTGCTCTTTCTATTTCTGAAACACATCACCTTTGTCTTATCTACGTTCACCGTCAGCTCTTTTGTTCCCACATACTCTTCGAAGATTCTCATTAATAGGTTCATCCCCTTCTCATCATCTGCTAATAGCAGGGGGATGACACCCCGGGCCGGACAGCTAGGCAGGCTCCGAGGCAGGCTCCCCGCTGCTAACAGAAGGTTACTTTCCTCGAATTTCGTGTACCTACCACGAATGACCCTTTCATTGTTATGAACTTGCAATAACTGAAATTATAAAGACTTAGTTCAACTATATTTTAATGCGCTGAATGAATTTCGTGATATAATTTAAAGAAAATGAAAACAAAGTTTTTGAAAATCGGTTAATATCCGAACTAATAAATGAAATATTTGCAAATCTTGTGAATGCAACAAAAGTGCGATAACTCTTGAAGTTATTATCCGATCTTCTTCTACATTTTTTTAACATTTATTTGATAATCTAACAAATCTAACGGAAATTATTAAAATTCTATTGATTAATATTTAACCAACTTTTCATTTTTTCAACCTGCTCTAATTCTCTAACAACGAAAAGGTCAGCGAAGCAAGCAACCGAGCACGAACGACTAGACTAAATTCGAGGGTGGGGCCCCTGCCGCTCTCCAGAGAGTGCATAAAAAGTTTGGGAATCGATGCTCTAGCACAGCGATTCCCAAACTTTTTATGCACTTTCTGGGGAGCGGCAGGGGCCCCACCCTCAAATTTTTTCACAATACTGGAACCCAAGTGAGACACTGGACGCTAGTCGTTCGTGCTCGGTTGCTTGCTTCGCTGACCTTTTCGTTGTTAGAGAATTAGAGCCGGTTGAGAAAAATGAAAAGTTGGTTAAATATTAATCAATAGAATTTTAATAATTTCCGTTAGATTTGTTCGATTATCAAATAAACGTTAAAAAAATGTAGAAGAAGATCGAATAATAACTTCAAGAGTTATCGCACTTTTGTTGCATTCACAAGATTTGTAAATATTTCATTTATTAGTTCGGATATTACCGGATTTTCAAAAACTTTGTTTTCATTTTCTTTAAATTATATCACGAAATTCATTCAGCGAATTAAAATTTAATTGAGCTAAGTCTTTATAATTTCAGTTATTGCATGTTCATAACAATGAAAGGGTCATTCATGGTAGGTACAAGAAAGTCGAGGAAAGTAGCCTTCTGCTTGCAGCGGGGAGCCTGCCTCGGAGCCTGTCTAGCTGCCCGGCCCGGGGTGTCATCCCCCTGCCGTCGGCCGCCTCATCGGCCGGCGGCACTAGTTTGGGAATCGCTGTGCTAGAGAGTATAGTTTGCTATTACCCAAAACCGTTCCTCCTTTCCCTTTCTCCTTTAGCTTCTCCCCTAAGTCTGCCAATAGGATACTAAATAGTAACGGGCTCATTATTTTAAGTATATTACTTTCAAGGAACATTAGAAATATTTTTTAAAACTCTTCTTTAATTCAATCTGTCCGAAAAGAGTTAACTTATTATAATAATGATGCATTTATTTGCCAAAAATTTGATATAAAAATGATTTATTTTTTTTATTTTTACCAAAATAATATTTGTTTGCAAAAAACTTTAGGCCTTTCAAATATAGAAACATTTTTCTCCCAAAAATAATTTTATATGAGTAATTTAATAGAGAAAAGTAATATTTTTTTCCATCATCTACATACCTTTTGTATTATTTTAAAATATTCTAATTTTTGGAAAAAAATTTCAGACAAAAGTTATTCCTTTCAATAGAATGGAACTTTTTTATATAATTTTTTTTTATTTATTAGAATTTTTTATAGACATTTTTTTATGAAATGCATATGATTTTTGAGGCACATAATTTTCCTTGCGGGGACGTTTTTTTGCCACAGAAATACAGTAAAATCCGGAACAAATTCAATCCTATCTTGATGCGCACGATTTTTACAGTTGCGACGATAGAACTAAATGAACACTTGTTCACTGGCTAAAGTATTTGAATAGGGAGCAACTATAACTTGTGTGATGAAGTAGAACACCAAACCAAATGCAAGTGAAATCGGTAAAGCTGGTAGAGCTTGCTTGAATATTGGATATAGTAGAAGCGTCGAACACAATCCCTGTAATTTTTTTTTTATAAATTCGAGGTAAGAGATAAAAACACGTGTAAATAATGTCAGAAATTAAAAATAATGACGTCAAAAATTAGAAAAAAATCATGTCAAAATAGTGTCATAACAGTTTTTTTTCGAAATACAGTGAAACCCATCAATAGCCCTCCCTTCTATAGCCCTTCCGAGAATTGAGACCGGGCCGCAGGTAGGTGTAACAGGAGCTGCGCGGGGTGCGCGGGATCTGCGGTTGTCACTCAGGCGAGCACGCAGGCGTGAAAAAACAACCGCGGAGCCGGCTATAATGAGTTAGTTTCCACTCAACGTCAGCCCCAAAATCGGCGCTATAGAAGAATTTCACTGTTGATTGAAAACAAAATGAACGGATGTTTTTACGGGAAAGTCGATCCAAGGGCTATATTAAAACAATGTGACCTTGCAGTGTGCTGACACCCGTTTGCAAAGATTTTTAATCCACAATTGAAACAATTATTCTCAAATTTCGACCCTGTTTTTCAGGTAAAAAGGTAAAGTACCTAGAAAATGATTCGATTTATGAAGAAAGTTTACGGAAACTTTTTTGTTCGGATAAAAGGGATTTACAAAAGTCATGTATTTTTTCATCTTAAATTTTTTTATTGCAAAATTATCGAAAAAATATAGATGTTTCTTTAAAAAAAGTAATGTTTAAACAATCGCCTTAATTTGTTGTTTATAATTATTTAAGACACACGAATCTATGATAATCGTAAACTTGAAGTTTCAACATTTCATTAAAAAAAAAAAAATCAAAATCGGTAAAATTTTTGCTTTTTAATTTATTTGTTAATTGAGGTACCACTTTTATATTACGATTTTTCAGAAGTCTGTAGCTAATAAACTACGGATCCGACATTGATCAAACCACATCAAAAAGAAATCTGTAGAATATAGATGTCACCTTTCATATTCAATTAAATCAGGTATATTTTTTTTAACAATTATAGCTGGTTTTAAAAAATCGAATCTCTATGCTTATAAACAATTAAATTATCTCTGTTATTTTTAACGTTACAGCAGCGAAAATAACAGGAATGGAAAGCAAGCGCAAGGGCCTGCAATTTTAAAAAACTTGTTGAAATGCTGTTTTCTTCTCAACGGACAATACGATTGAAAAAGAAAATGATTGCGAATTATAACAGGTTGAAATTTCGTAAAATTTCATAAACAAAGTTCATTCTAAAGTTTTTAAACCTAATCCCGAGATCAAATTAAAAAATTACAATAAATTCACAAGTTATAAACAATTAAATAAACATGTTAATTTGTGCGCAAATTTAAATTTTTAGTGATTAGTATGAAACTAGTAATAAACACGCGTTATTTTTAATAGTATTAAATCACTATATTCAGTTATAAACATGTTAGTTGCAAAAAACGGATATGTAAATAAAAAATTGCACTTTTTTCATTTTTTTAGAATGAAATATGCATTTTCTTTCAATAATCGTTTGACTGTGTATAAAAATGTATTTTTTACTTTCCATTTCTGTATTTTTTCCTGTTGTAACGTTAAAAAAATCAAGATAACTTAATTGTTTAGAAGCATTGAAATTCGATTTTTTTAAACCAGCTATAATTGTTTATAAAAAAATGTACCATATAGGTATAATTGAATATGAAAGTTAACATCTATATAGCTTTTCATAGATGCGGTTTGATCAATGTTGGATCCCCAGATTTATTATCTACAGACCTTTAAAAAATCCTAATATAAAAGTAATACCTTAATTAACTAAAAAATTAAAAAACAACGATTTCACCAATTTTGATTGATTTGTTTAAAAAACGAAATATTAAAACTTCAAGTTTATGATAATCATACAAATTAAGGTGATTGTTTAAATATTACCTTTTTAAAGAAAAATAGATTCAAAAATATATAACTTTTGTGGTTTTTTTTTAACAAAAAAGTTTCAGTACATTTTTATCACCAATCGCATCATTTTCTGGAAATTTAACCTTTTTGCCTCAAAATGAGTGTCAAAATTTTATAACATTGTTTCAATTGTTAATTAAACATTTTTCCGGCAGGTGTCAGCATATTGCAAGATCGGATTAGTTTTTATATACGCTTGGGCAGATTTTCCGGTAGAAACATTCGTTGATCACGTAAAAAGTCACTTCGTAAGGAACCCCACTAGTCTAAATATTACAAATGAAATCCAATGTTTATTCAAAATTTCATTATTTAGCATGTGAAATATCAAAATTCCTTTTTATTTCTCGCATTATTTATCTGCATTAAATGCGAACTGATTTAATAAAACCCAATACGAAAATCCATTTTTGTTGTTGTTGAAAGTTCATTCTTTTCGTTTGGAAATTTTACTATTAAAATTTTTTAATAAAAAAAAGAATAATTAAATTCTTTTTAATTCTTAAAGAATTCTTAAAAAATTCATTTTTTTGTTGGAAATTTTATTATTTGATTCAAAATTGAGATAACTTGTTAAAAATTCAAAAATTTTTGTTGAAAATTCAACTGTTTTCTTGAAAATTCTTCTTTTTGACTTGAAAATTCAATAATCTAAGTGAAATTTTGTTTCTCTATTGATACTAAAAAATTTGCTTTTTATTGAAAATTCATCTGTTTAATCGAACATTTACCTTTAAGGTTTCAAAACGTATCGCTTTTTGTAGAATTTTAATCTTTTTTTGTTAAGAATGCTATCCTGTCTGTTAAAAAATTAATCAGTTTCGGTTTAAAATACACTTTTTTTTGAAAACTTCACATTTTCAGGTTAAAAATTCAACTGGTTTATAGAAATTTGTATTTCTGACTAGAAAATTAAACACTCTGGTAGAAAGTTTATTTGTTTGGTTGAAAATGTATTTTTGAATTAAAGAATCATAATTTTAGTAGAAATTTCGTTTTTTTTTGTGTGTTAAAAATAAATTTTATGAACTTGAATATTTAACCGTTTTGTTGAAAATTCGACTGCTTTATGGAAAATTCGTCTTTTTGACTTGGAAAATCAAGAATATATTTACTCTAAGCAAAAAAACTATTGAGTTAATTTGTTCCATTATACTTATTTGCGCCAAGTTTAATAAAATATTGAATTAGGAATATTACATTCTCATGATAAGTAACTAAAACTCTAACGAAATGTTTCTTGATCCAAGTAAATTCATATATTTATTATGATTACTATTTTAATTGAAACAAAATGTTCATGTTCTTGAGACGAGAAAACGAATGTATTCAGCGAAGAAATAATTTCTCTTAGAATAATGCTTGAATATTTTCCTTCAAATAATTATTAATTTAAAACAAATGTCAGATTTACTTCGAAGGTACCTATGTTATCAAGATAGAATTACATCCGTTTTTTCAACATAAGAACTGTGGACTTGATACGATAGACATCGCACACATACTATGAAAATTAATATATTGGTCTAAATTAATTCACTTCTTACTGCATAAGTATCTTATTAAATATAATAATCGACAAGTTGACATGTTATGAAGTTGGTTCTCTTCGCCGCTAACAATTATTTTGAATTTCAATAATATTTATAAAATTCAAAACATTGGTGCACATAATCAATATTATTTATGCAAATGCAGATAGGAATTTGCATCTTTGATAAACTACTAACTTTATGCTGACACGCAAATCAAATCACTCATAAAACTATTAAAAAATTATAAGTTTATTAAATCGGTAAGTTTTTGGTGGTAAGAAATTGAAATTTTTAAGTAGATTTGAAAAAAGTGTTTTTAATTTTGAAATAATTATGCAAGACTCAAAAGTCATTTCGTTCCTAAAATTATTAAAAGGTTATAAATTTACTGCGTCAATCATTTTTTTTTTCGCTTATTATTTGTATGTATTAATCAACTCAAAATTAAACTATTTCGAATTTTTTTTAACCGGGAAACAACTTTGTGAATCGGAAAATGACTGGGAATTTTATTCCTCGATTAAAACGGCCACCTTGACATTATTTTTGTGTAGTGTTCAAGGTAACA
Source organism: Belonocnema kinseyi (assembly GCF_010883055.1). Taxonomy (NCBI): domain Eukaryota; kingdom Metazoa; phylum Arthropoda; class Insecta; order Hymenoptera; family Cynipidae; genus Belonocnema; species Belonocnema kinseyi. Next base: position 34,678,686 of record NC_046666.1, on the reverse strand, counting down.
AAAAATCATCCGAACTTAAAAAGAATGATAAATATTCCTGCTAAATACAGGAATTCTTCATTCAATAAGGAAATATTACTTTTTTGGATTCCGCTAGATAAAAATTGATTTTTAAAAAGTTAAAAATTTTGTTTTGTGAACCTTATTTAATTTAAATTAGAGTTGCAAGACATAGTTGTATATTGTTAATACACAATTTTCGTGTTCGATAATAGCAGTTTGAAAATCAGAAAAATGGCAAAATTCATGAAAGTTATGAGTAAGAAAAAAATAGTTTTGAAAATATAAAATGATATCATGTGTTATTCTAATTTAAACTAAATAAGTTTTGGGCAACAGATTTTTTAACTTTAGAAAAAAATATTAATCTAGCCGAATTCAAAGAATTAATTTTTCCTGAATGAAAAACAAATTCCTTTATTAGACAGGAATTTTTAAAATAATTTTCAATTTTATATTCTTACTTGCTATCTGAAATAGTGAATATCTTGTTTTATATTTTTATGTTATTAATCGGCAACGCAATACTTCCCGCGTACTGTAGCGCGCATATAATGTTGCTATTTTACATAATTAAGCATAGACTTAGATTTAAAAAATAATAAAATTAACAGAATTAAGTTTTTCAGTCGATGAATTCAATGATCATAAAAAATTTCATTTTAACATGTCATTAATTATAGAAAATTTAATGCGCATATTATTTGCATGTATATTTATAAAAAATCAATAAAAATTAAATTTTTCAGTCAAAGAATTCATTAATCATAGAAAGTGCCTTGGACTACAAATGGTTAACATTTTAGCAATCACCCATATACTTACATAATTCTTTTTTATTATGTAAATAATAAAAAATAAATATATGAGAGCATTAAACAAAGCTATAAGCTTTGAAAAATGCTTTAAAATACAATGATTACATTTTCTTGATAATTTAAAAAAATTTAATGCGTTTTTAAAGCAAAATATTTAAGAAAAAAGAATGCAATCAAATTTTAAAAAGGGTATTATGAATGAATTTCATTTTATAAAGGATCAATGAAAAAATTGACAATTGAAAGTTTTTGAGAATGCAAGGAGGAAGCAAACAAATATTTTTTAGTCGACCACCGTGAGATCACTTTTAACCTGCAAGTTCTTGCACGGAATTCTTCTTTTTTACAGAATTCTTGTTTCTTCTAAATTCGAAGTATTTTATATTTAAAATTAAAATAAAGTATCGAGCACTTTTTTAAATAGGTAATATTTAAACTAGCGATCAATTTTTTCTACACATTTTCAATTATTTTTTAGGAATTGTTATTTTAAATTAAAGAATTTTATAAATCGAAAACTGTGTGTTTTACAAAGGTTTTTAAAAATCAGAAAATATTTATTTGTCACTGAGGTTATTAAAGCGTTTTTAAACTTAAAAGTTCTTTATTTTTTATATGCTTTAGATAGTTTTTAAGCGGTCTTTGTTTAAAAAGGTATGATAAAAGAATTAGATAAATTGAAAACTGTGCGATTTATGAAAATTTTCGTATAGCAGAATATTATGTTTTGCCATTGATGTTATTAAAGCATTTTTGCACTTGCAACTTTTCTTTATTATTTATTACCTTTGGGTCGTTTTTAAGCGCTTTAAATATTTAAAAACAAAAAGTATTAAATGCCTCGTTAAATAAGTGAAACTTACTTCGCTTTTTCACATATTTTAAATTATTGTTTAAGAAAAGTTATTTTGCATTAAAAAATGAGTAAAAGAGTGCATTTTATGGAGAATTTTTGTTTATTGTTCATTACTTTTAGATATTTTATAACATTTTTAAATATATTAAGAAAAAAAAGCATCGAGCCTTTTTTGAAATAAGGAAAATTCAATTCTAAAATTGTTCTAAATAAAAAATGGTATATTAAATTTGAGTTCAACAGCTTTTAGTTTGAAGTTGGTTGAGGCTCACCAAGTGACTTGGTACGACCCTGCCTTGAAATTTTTACCCAAGATTTTGTCACCAAAATCCAAGTGCTTCGATAGCGAAGTCGATAGCAATAATTTCGAAAACCATTTTTTTTTCGTTGAGAAATAGTGTTTAGTTGAGGCACTAGTCTATTGTTCCGATACTACATATTCTAAGATTAAGAAAATATATTCTCAAAGTGTATCAGAAATGATTTGTTGGAAGTAAACTATGTTCTGCATTTGAATACATCTCTACATGTAGTATTATTAAGTAATATTTACTTGATTCAAGAACAATTTTTTTCAATGTATGTATTTTGTTGACGATTCGTGTTTTTTTTTGTGGAAAATTAATTTTCTGGTAAATAAATTGCATTAGCAGATAACTGTGAGAAAAAAGGTGTCTTCAGTGTAATTTTGTTTCGAATTAGTAGCAAAAAAGTGTCAAATAGAATTAATAGAGTAGTGAGCCCGAGACTTGCAGTGTACAGAAAAATAAAAAAGTTACTTACGATGAGGATGGCGACGAAACAAGCTACAGTTGTATTCCAGTCTCCATAACTGGATGCTTTACCAACTAAACAACTGTAGAATATAAAATCTCCCAGGCCTAATTGTACTTCTATTTCTGCATTGGAAGCCGCTGAAAAAATAAAATTCTATCTAGATTCTTTTATGGTGACTATTTTCAAAATTCCCTGATCAATTTTTCATTTTCCCTTACATTTAATATTCAAAAACCTACATTTAAATCTTGTGACATTTTTAAAGCAGAGTCTTTCATAAACGGAATAAACTAATTTCAGATTAAAGTTTAAAGATTTATTCATTTAAGTAAAAAAAGATGATTTTTCTACCATACAAGATGAAATTTCATTCCAAAAGGATGAATTTGCAACAAAATAGTAGAATTCTTAACCCAACTGTTAAATTTACCACCTAAAAGAAAAAATCTTCAAACGAATGGTCAAAGTTAAAAAGAAAAAAGATTAAACTTCAACCAAAAGCAGTTGCATTTCCTTTTTGACTTTTAAGCCTGAACCGATCAAATGTCCCCCCAAAAAATTTTAATTTTCAATCAAGAAAGATAAATTGTTAACCTAAGAGTTTAATATTCAACAGCAACAAAATACGTTTTTTATCAAACAGTTGCATTTAAAACTAAATGCAAAATAGACCATAAGATGGAAGTTTTAATTATAAAAGATTAAACATTTTGCATTTTCAAGCCAAATAGTTATTTTTAAAAGACAGTTAAATTTCCAATACGAAAACTTAAATTTTCAACAAAAAGAGAATTTTTAAACAAGCAATGTTGATATGCCAACAACAAAAATAAAACGAGTTTCCAACAAAATAGTTAAATTTTCAAAACTAAAATAGCAAAGTTCAATCCTCAGTAAAAAAATTAGTTATAAAAAATAAGAAATAATAATTTTCAACAGAATATTCTAATTTTTAGGTGAATTGATCATTTCAATTAAAACTAGGAATTTTCCAACAAAAAAGAAGTATTGTCAAACAATTGAAGATTTTTCAGTCAAAAAAGAAAAAAATGTAATCTAAATTATTCAACTTTTAATAATTTTTTTTTATTCTTCAAAAGAAGAATCTTCTGTCAAAAAGTTGAATTTTCAACACAAAAATATGAATTTTTCAACAAAGAAGTCAATTTTCAACAAATTAGTTGTATTTTTAACCAAAACAGAGGAAATTTCAAAGGAAGAATAGTTTTCTACTAAAGAAGACGAATTTTCAACAAAAAAAATTCATTTTCAACCAAAAGTGGAAGTCTCATTTTCAGTTGAAGAATAAATTCTAAAGTAAAAAAATGAATGTACAAAAAACACAAAAATTTTTAACCTAAGATATGAACCTATAACTAATGAATTTTTTTAAACAAAGTTCTTCAATTTTGACCGAATTACTTAATTTTTCAGTAAAAAAATTAATTTTCAAAAAAAAAAATTTTTCATAAAAATAGTTGAGTGCTCAACCAAAGGAGATTAATTTTCAACCACAAATTTGCATTTTTAGCAAAAACGATCAAATATCTACTAAAACAGATGATTTTTTAAATCAGAGACTAAGTAAAAAAAAAAATCAACCAAGAAAGAATTCAGTTGAATTTTCAAAATCAAAATACGAATATTCAAAAGAAAGTTTGTTTTTTGCCAAAATATTTGAATTTAACCTATAATATAATCGTCAGGAGGATGAAACTGCAAAAAAATGTACAAGAATAGTATCTATATCAAGTCATTTATTAATATTCAAAGACCAGAATCTTAATCTTGAAACATTTTAAACATATGATCTTTTATAAACTAAATAAAAAATTTTGAAATTAAAATAAAAAATTTATTATCCCCAATTGTTACTTAAAGTGTCTCTAATAGAAATTCATTAACTTTTGCAAGACTTTTTTTCAAAATCCCTGACTTTCCCTGACCAATAAAATCCCCTGATTTCCTTCATTCTGTCCTCTCGTTTTCGGCCTTCTTGAAAATGTTGGCTAACGCAGTTTCTCAGAGCGCAGGGCGAGAGACGATTGCGACTCTCGCCTCGAAAGGGTTGCAATGCGCGAGTACTCAGTCGAGTATATTACGGAATATTATGCACTCCAATTGGAAACGGTTTAGACGGCCCTGTCTGTTTACGTTTGGATCCCCCCGAATTGTGGCCAAGTCTAGTTGCAGGCAAACCCCGACACTGGACTGAAAGCGAGAGTTTGGTGTGCTTGAAAAAAAAAAGAAATATTACCATGTGTTTCGACCCAACCTCTCGTGAAACCATCATCTTCAGTATCAAGAATATGGGGATTATTTTGATGCACTTGTTCTTGGGCAGGAGATAAAGCAATATCGCCTCCTCCTGTTGAGGAATAGATCATGGCGGGAAAAAGTGACTCGTTTCGTTCCTGTGCGGTTTCCACTAACATTCTCAGCGGTCCTTTAGGCATCAAGACGGCAATTAAATCTGCAAATTTATTTTATAAAACATTTCAAGTGCAAATATAGAATACATTTTAAAAATAATCATTTAAACTTTTTTGAAGATTTTTAAGATTGCTAGAGATTTCAAGAGATGCCAAAGATTCCAAACATGTTTTTTAACATTTTTGAGAGACTTCAAAGTTGTTAACAAATTCCAAGGGGTGTTAAAGGATTTGATCTGATGTCAGGGATTTGAACGGATTTTGATGTAAGGCTTTTAGAGTATTTTTAATTATTCTAAGGGACTTTAGAGATTTCAAGAAGATTCATCTGATTTCAAAATTTGCAAAATTTGAAATATGTAAATTTAAATATATCAAGGAAAGCTATACATTATATTATTATTATTAATTATTCTCTGGTAAATATTATGTACGGGACAATGTACGGGATTTTACTGGGACATTAAAAATTTAAACAATTTATATGGATTTTAAAGAATTTGAAAGGTTTTAATAGATTTCAAGGGATTTCATAAATTCTCTAAGAACCCTCAGATAACTTCATAGGGAGTAAATGAAGTGTGGAATTAAATTTAAAGGGACTTTAAGAGATTTATACGAATTTCATGTGATTTTTATGGGACATCAGAGGGTTAAAAAATTGAAACATTTATAAGATTGAAGGGATTTGCAAATTTTCAAAGGGTTTAAAAGTATGTAGGGTGAGTGATCCAGTGGCTGAACAGTCACCAGTGAATGAACACTAATGCGGAAAATATATAAATATAACCTTTGAAAGTTAATGTCTTTATGAATAATAATAATAATTTTAAAAATTTCTTAAATGTGAAGCATCATCGATTATGGTGAGTGATGGTGAGAAAGTCATCGACCACTATAACGTACGTGTCTAAGCAACTCCTTGTTTACACTGCTTTTACAAAAAAATTCTTTACTTTTTCTGCATCAAAGTTGTGCTGTTATAGTTGTAAGATATTATTATTCAATTTCCCACAGGGTTTTTTCACAAAAAGTACGTTTTTTTATTAATAAATGAGTGTTAACCTACTGAACCTTTAAATTGCCCGTGTTCCAGTAAACGAACGCTGTGTTCATTTATTGGAGCAAAACTGTCACCCCGCAGGTCCAGTGAATGAACAGCAGGTTACGGAGACCTGGCTGTTGTTTCTTTACATATAAATAAGTTTATTTCAATTAATGTGACTATAAATATCGATGCTATAAATATAAACTATAAATAGTTATGGTTTAAATGTATATTTTTTTGGTTAGAACATCAAAAAAATACGCACGAACTAAATTAAAGGTAAGGCAACTTTGAGGTTAGAAATTTAATGCTTTTTTTGCATTTAGAAAAGTTTTTTAACTATAAAAAACATGAATTCGTGCTAGGTACTACTGCGTACTAGACAATATATATTTATAAATGTTTACAGAATTTCTATTTTTACAACACTGTGATTTATAATTGTATTTGCTAATTTAACCTAAAGCAACATAGTAAGGTGCTGTATTACAAATGTTATGTGTACTAAAAATCGTAGTTTTCTATTGCAGTCACTAGATAAGAGTTATCTATTTTTAAACGAAAAGTTGTATTTTTTGTAAGGTTAAAAGAACTGATAGAAATGTTTTAAAAATAAATATTGCAATAAAAAATTAGGAAAAGTTAACCTAGTTCTGTGTTCAACTTTTGTATTCCCTTCTTTCTTTATATCTAAATGTCTTGTGGTTTTTATTGAAATAATATATTTAATAAATTTCGCAACGCTTTCTAATATTTCACATTATTTAATTGCTCATTTTGTAATGTACCCACGTAATTTTATACCTAAATTCTAATTTGTAGTGATTATAGTGTTCATTCACTAGTGCTCTACTGTTCATTCATTGGCTCACGGTGTTCATTCACTGGTGTTTTCGTTAATTTTGCAATATCTAATTATTTTTTTATAAAGCTTTTTGGTAAAAACAAAATTTGCTTATCGGATTATGAAATTTCAACTCTTAAGAATCTATTTTCAAAAGTTTTGTAAGAATAATCAATTATTATAACGTGAAATGGACTAGTTGTAATCAGTGATTTCCTTAAGTGTGTATTCACTGGGTCACTCACCCTAGTGTATTTAAAAATTTTCTAATGATTTTTGTGAAGTTTTTAAGATTTTTATGAGATTATAGAAAATTTCAAAAGATTTATAAATGTCTAAGGAATTTCGAATGAATTCGTAAGTTTCCAGAAGACTTTGAGACATTTTTGAGTTATTTACCAAATTTCAAGATATTTTACCATATTTGAGGGATTCATAGGACTTCAAAACAAAATTAAGATTCCAAAAAACTGTAAGAAATTGTTACAGATATCAATGGATTTAAAAAAATCGGGGACTTTTTCAGTGGTTTTAGGAGATTTCAACAGAATTCAATGTTTTTAATTATATTTAACTGGAGTTCAATGGATTTCAAAGGAAATTAAATGAAAATTTAAGGAAATTCCGAGATTCCTATGGTTTTTATGGGTTTTCAAAATACAAGACTTCTACAATTCAAGCGCAAGGTAAAATTGCAAATATTGTATTTGAATGACGAAATTGCAATACATGTATTGTAAGTGTTGTAAATCGCGAAGTCACCGTCCAGCATTCATGAAATTCACGGAATTCAAGGAACTCGCGAAATTCATGGAATTAAAGGAATTCACTGAATTTATGGAATTAACGGAATTGATGGAATTCAAGGAATTCACTGAAATCACTGTAATCGCGGAATTCAAGGAATTCACTGGAATCCAGGAATTCAAGAAATTTACTAAAATCATGGGATTCACGAAATTCATCAGATTTATGGAATTCACCAAATTCCTAGAATTTACGGATTGCACATAATATGCTTAATTTAAGGAATTGACGGAATTCATGGAAGTTAAGGTATTTAGGGAATTCGTTGAATTAATCATAATCAAGGAATTAACGGAATTCGAAGAATTCATGAAAATGAAGGAATTTACGGAATTTCTGGGATTTTAGGAAAGTCCATGAATTTCAAATATTCCTTATATTTCGTGATTACATTGAATTTCATTACCTGATTGAATTTCATGAATTCCTTGAATTTCGTTAATTTAATGAATACCACGATTTCCTTGAATTTCCCGACCTAATTAAATGCCGCAAACTGCTTGAATTTCGTGAATTCCATGAAATCCATGAATTCCGTGATTTCCGTTAATTTCGTGAAGTCCATGAATTTCGAAAATTTCTTGAATTTCTTGAACTCCGCGAATTCTCTGGATTCAGAAATTCCTTGAATTCCATGAACTACTTGATTTCCGTGAATTAATTTAATCATTTAAATTCCGTGAATGTCATGAATTCTGGAATTTCGTAAACTTTTCGAATTTCGTAAAATCCTTCAATTTCAGCAATTTAATAAATTATTCAAATCTTGTGAATTTCTTGTACCACGTACCTACCGTACATTCCTTGAATTCCACGAATTTCGCTAATTCCCCGAAATCCGTGAATTTCGTGATTTAATTGAATTTCATGGATTTCTTGGTTTTCGTAAATTTTATGAATTCTAAGATTTCCTTGAATTTCTGGACTAAATACAATTCCGCGAATTGCTTGAATGTCATGAATCCCATGAAATCCATGAAGTCCGCAAATTTCTTGAAAATAATTAATTTCTTGAGTTTCATGCTTTCTTAGGATTCCGTAAATTTATTCAATTTTGTGAACTCCATGCTTTCCGTGTATTCTCTGAATTCCGTGAATTCCGCCAAATGCGTGAATTCCCTGATATTCTAGAATTCCTTGAATTCCGTAAATTCATTGAATTCGGTGAGTTCCATGAATTCTGTTAATTTATTGAATTCTGTGAATTCCGTAAAGTCTTTGAATTCTGTAAATTCCGGGAATTTAATGAATTCTTTAAATCTCGTGAACTTGTATTCCGTACATACACAGAAAATACTAAACATAAAATTTGTTGCAGGAAATTTTTTAGAGCGGTAAAGTTTTGTTTAGCCAACTTTGCATCTTTCAATAAAAATGTGTTTGTCATGGAAAAACAAAAGAAAGTTTAACCGATATTTTTTGTAAAATTTATCCTGTGAAGTTAATTTTGGTTGCAGAGAATCTTTCGTTGGAAATCGATATAAATTTTATCTTCTGTTTTTTCTGTGTACCATGTATTCCTTGAATTCCATGAATTCCATAAATTCCGGGCGTTCTATGAATTCCTTGAAGTCCGTCAATTCTTTTAATTCCACTAATTTTTTAACTGTCATGAATTTCATAAATAGGCGCGTTATGTACTATATATTAATAAAAGTTTCGGCTGCGTCGGAATTCTTCTTTTGCTGGGAATAGGTGTTCTGAAAAATGATTTACATTTTTTTTAAATTTTTGCTTCAAAAGGTGTCGAGATATCCAGCCGCAAGTATAATACAGAAAAGTTGCTGGCTACGTATTTTAGCGTTACCTTACGTTTCAGAAATAAACTTCTAGTACATAATAATAATAATAATAATAATAATAATAATAATAATAATAATAATAATAATAATAGATCTTTATTATGTTCCACGAGATATGTACATTAGCTTACAGAAAGAGATAGGCGAGTGGGCATAAAAGGCCGAGGTTCAGCCTTAGCTGTTTTACAACCTAACATGTAGTGGAAGTTTCAAACCGAAATTTTTAACTGTGTAGAGTTGGCTGTAAACTAAATTTTTACGAATGACAGTTTAAAGGGATTTAAAAAAATGTCTGGATGCTATACGGTATTTAAAAATATTCCTAGAGATTTTACGAGATCGAAGGGATTTAAAAAATGCCAAAGGATTTAAAAAATTAGAGACTTTTCCAGGGATTCGACAGAATTCAAGAGTTCTTAATAGTTTATAGTCGATTTCAAAGAGGATTTGAAATCTTTAATTAATTTCAAGGAATTTTAAATCATTTTAAAGAGTTTATAGTATTTTAAAATAGTCCAAGAAATTTAACGATATTTTAGTATTTTTACGGGGTTTAAAAGAATTCCGTAGAATTTGCGAAGATTTCGAAGAAGTTTAAGAGTACCCAGGACATCAATGACATTTAAAAGACTTCAAGGAATCCCAACTGATTTCTAGCGAACTTTTAGGAATAAATAAAATTTCTAGGGTTTTCCCCAGATTTAAGGGATTCGTAGGAATACAAAAGAAATTATAAGATTTTAAGGGTTTTCTATGGAATTCAGGGGTTTGAATATATTGACAGAAGAATCTTTTTTCAGAAATACACGGATTATTTTGCCAGGTGTTACGTATTTAAGTTTTCAAGGAATCTGTATTATCATCTGAGAATAACAGAAACTTTGATCGTCTTTTCAGACAGAATGGAACCATGAATTAAAAAAAATGTTTAAATTAAATTTTTTTTAAATTCAGAATTGCATATAGTCTGAAAAGACATTAAGAATTTCTGTTATTCTCTGACGATAATACAGAGTCTTTGAAAGATGTATTATTGCATACCAAATAAAAAAAATGATAACACTACTGACATTATTTTAAATTGTTCAAATAAGTCTGAGACTAGATAATAAAACTTACCCCAAATGATAAGAAATGCAAGAAAGACCCAAAAAGTCCATTCCGGCAAATTTTTGATGAAAAAAAGAGCCACGAGCGCAGGTATGGAAATGAGGTACGCCTGTTGTAATTTCAAAGGCCCTTGTGCATAAACGCAGATCATTCCGACTACACCAAAATTCCATACTACTATAGAGATCGTAACTATATCCATTGGAATATTATAGGCCTTTAGCACTTCCCTGCAAGAAGCCATTTCATAAATTCATAAACGCCTAAAATGGAGAATTTTAAACCGATTTTCCCTTTTTAGAAGGTTTCAATTCATTTTTTTAAAATCAGAAACAGAAATTCAAGGCAATAGTAAATAAGAGAAGCTTTAACAGCTTCCAAAATATTTTCTAAACGATAAATCAATTCTGTAGTTAAAAATCAAATTAATCTGTATGAAAGTAACTGCCTTCACAGATCAGTATTCTCTAAAAACGAGAAAAATAAGAAGATTTTTCACAAAAATAGAGGCATGAATTTTTTTCAACAAAATTATAGGTTCTAATATTAAATTTAAATTGGAAAGCTTTAAATTCCTAATATTTCAAGTAAAAATATTGCATTTTCAACAAAACAAATATAAATTTTCAATTTTAATTTTCTAGCAAAGACGAATTTTCAAACAAAGAGAGTTATTTTCTACTAAAATGATGAATCTTAATAAAAAAAATATTGTTTAAAAAGTAGCTTAACTTTTAATCAAGTATAATTGAATTTTCACTAAAAAATTATGAAAACTGAATGAAAAATATAATAGTCGATATTTCAATAAAATAACATTATAAATTTAAACGTTATTTCCGAAAAATACGACTTTTCAACAAAACAGTTAATCTGTCAACCAATTTGTTGACGATTTTTCTATATATAAGAGTTTATTTTTCAACAATGTATTATGACTTTTTAATAAAATTTTTGGATTTAAAAAAAAAAAGAGATGGATTTGCAAAGAAAATGATGAATGTTTAACCAATAAAATGAATTTTTTTAACAAAGTAGTTCAACTTTGAACTTTGAAAGCAAATTTCAATTTTCAACCAAAAAAGTTGAATTCTTAACGAACAATATAACAATTTTTATATTTCACCAAAAAAATATTTTTATTTTGATAAAGCAACAGTTTAATTTATTAAAGAAGATGTATTTTCAACAAAATAGGTTATTCTGCAACCAAATTGCCGAATTTTTAAGCCAAATATACGATTTTTCTAAAAAACAGTTGAATTTTCAAACCAAATATATGAATTTTTAACATAAAAGATCACTTTTAACTAAATAGTTGTATTTTTAATCTAACAAGACGAATTTTCTACAAATCATTTGAATTTTCAAATCAAATATATGAATTGTTGAGAAAAAAGATAATTGTTGACCAAATAGTTGATTTTTCAATCAAATAAATGAATTTTCTTCCAACGAAGACGAATTTCCAAAAAATAATTATACTTTCAAGAAAACAGTTGAATTTTGAACCAAAAAAGATTAATTATAAACAAAAAATATAATATTTTTTATATTTCAAGCAAACAAGTTAATTAATATGCTATCCAAAACATTTGCATTCATACAAAAAGAAGAATATTAAACAAAATAGTTGATTCTTAGAACATAAAAGATTCTGAAGGCATGCTAAAAAAAATTCAACCAAATTGTTGAATTTTCAAACCAAAAAGACGAATTTTCTACAAAACAGTTGAATTTTTAATGAAAAAGGACGACGTTAACAACAATCTTAAATTTCCAACAAAATAATCAAACTTTCAAACATTTGATTTGCAAAACGAGTGAAAGGTGAAAATAAGGGAATAAAGGAAAGATTGTAAAGCCTGCGATAAATAAATAGAAATTTTGACTCATTTTTAATATCGTTAAAATACTTAATAGAATACGTAAAACGGCACATTAAAAAAAATTATCTTCATATTTTTGATATTTTTGTGAACAATAATTATTTTCATAATTTCTAATTTATAAATTCAGGTAAGAGAACCTAATAAATACGACATTTTCCAAGACTATTAATTTTACTATTAGTCTGGAAAATATCATATTTATTAGGTTCTCATATACCTAAATTTATAAATTAGACATTTCCGAGATCGCACAAGAAGAAAATTGTATTCTTTTGTAAAATTTTTGTTAATTTAGCTGACATTAAAAATATTTTAATCATTTGAGAGCCTCCAACTCATAAAAATATATGAGAAACAAAGTTAAAGGTCTCAGGAAACAAAAACAGAAAAAGTAGGCTTCTCAGTCATTTTGGTATTTTTCTAATTATTTCTGTGTAGCTTACTTAGAAAAATACTTTAAACAACTTAAGGCTAGGCATTGAAAACAATACAATACAATAAAAATAATTAAGAGCTAAGCATTTTGAAATTCTGTTTTTTATCTATTCTGAAATCTTTGATCTTTTTGAATTTTTTCTGATGTATTTTAGCAGTAGAAAGTGCTAAAGCTAAAGTTTTCAAAATATTTTTTAAAGATAGCTGAAAAAAGGGTTTAAGCACAAAAATGACTAGAAATACTGAATCTAAAGGAATCTTTATTATCATCAGAGATAATTATTATCAATCAGTGTAGATATCATTCCGTAATTCGTGAAAATAGAAATCAACACTATCAATCAAGTTAACGCTTCAAACAGAAGAAAAAATATAACGCCATTTCATACTAGATGGAAAATATTTATTTAAATTTTTACATTAATTTTTTTCTGAAAAAAGATCTACTCTTTTCGCTCCACTGGAAGCACTAATACAGATTGCTTTAAATTACTCGTATCATAAATGTAACACCTGGCTTGAGATTGCGTGTATTTCTGAAGAAAATATTCTTCTTTCAGTCTCTCTAATCCCAGAAAACACGTTCTGTAACTGTTCCAGATCAAAAAAAAGGAAATGCGTTCTATAACAGTTGTTACAGGATGGTGACAGAACTGTTCTAGAACAAAAAGGTAACAGCGTTCTAGAACCCTGTGACAAAATTGTAACCGAACTGTTCTAGAACAAAAAGGTAACAGTGTTCTAGAATACTGTGACAAAATTGTGACAGAACTGTTCTCTAACTATGTGACATCACTGTTCTGTAACAGTTTCTATGGAACTGTTCTAGAACAAACTTATCACAGACGCTCTATAATATTTTTTTCAAGTTTATTTTAGAACTGTGCCGTAACAGTGTTATATCGAAGTTCTAGAACCCTGTTACAAGTGTGTTCTAGAATAAATTAGGAAAAAAGATTAGTTCGCTAACACTACGGTCGAGCTTACCCTTGCGAATATCCTTAATGTGAATATCTCGGACGTATAATTTTTGTTAGTCGGGACTGCGTACGCGCTATCCCGGATCAAAATATATCCATGGGGATATCAAAATTTCCGCCTCGCAGGATATTCCAACGGGTTATCACTGGGATAACCCGGGACATAAATGGGGTCAAATCGAATATCCCGGAATATCTTATTGCTGTGAGGGACAGATAACACTGTTCCATATTTGATAAATAACAGTTCTATAACTATTATAGAATTTGTATAGAACTGTTACAGAATTGTCATAGATTTTTTACAATGCAGCGTACCAAAGTTCTAGAATTGTTACCGATTGGTTGTCACAGCGTTCTAGATCTGTTTAATATTCGTTATACAACATTTGTAATTGAGTTCTAGAATTGTTCTAGAAATGTTACAGTTCGGTTGTCACAGCGTTCTAGAACTGTTACAGAATTATTCTAACGTATGGGGGATGACATAGTTAGTCGCATGTTCGTCACCTGTTCCTAACCTATTCTAGAAAACGTTCTTTTGTGTTCTAGAACAGTTACAGATCTGTTCTGTAACCATGTTTGCTGAGATAATTTAACGAAAACGCTCCCGACCGGCTATCCGAAGTTCTGAGGTTCGTTTCCCAGTGGATCAAAGAGAGTAAATCTTTTTTCAGAAAGAATTTAATTTTAAAACACTGAATCTTGTGATCCCTGAATAATATAAAATCTGAAATAATAAGAATCGAGGAAGAAATACTCACTCGCAGTAGCTGACCGAGAAGTAAAAAATGGTCATTAAATAACCGAGGATCATCCAAGCGTGTATAACTTTATAACATCCGCATTTAAACAGGCGGGTAAATAATACAGTCGAACACACGAGAACCGTCATCAGGATTAGAGAACTGGTTACTGCCTGCCAAATTTTGGTGCTTGTGTCTCTACTCTCCTTTTGAAGTTGAGGAGAGTGCCTGAAGATGAATAATGTATGTTGATTATCTCCTTTAAGATATTATATATTTATAAATTAGATACTTTTTCTAAGAATCGAGAGAAGACTTACAAATCTACTTTTTCGGTGGTATATAATGTTGCAGAACTGATCGTTGCTACAACAAGCAACATACAAAGTGATACAGGAACAAATAATTTAATAGTTTGGGCTGCCTCATATTTTAGGTTTTCTTGCACTTCGGCCAGAATCTGAGCACCAATTTCCCTTTGAGGATCTCTTCCTCCTCTTCGTAAAGCATCTGAAGAATCTGAACCTTCCGGGTTTTCAATGCGCACTTCCGGTACGCCACTTTCCACCTGCAAATTGAAGAAAAATGACTCTTTAGACAATAATTTCAAGATTTGGCATTTTAACCCTTAAACGGCCAAAACGCCACTACCGAGACACTGCTTTTCAACGGCCAACAACTAAGACTATTCGACACTAGAAAGAATTGAGACACATATATTTTTATTGCTTAAGATCTCCTTTTTCCGACGGTGCCAATGAAATTCCTCAAAAAATTTATTTATTATCCCAAAATGCAGTTTAAACAAAAAAAAACGTGATTTTTCGTGCCTATTTTTTTTGTGAACCATTTTCCAAAGCTTTTCGAGTCTGTAATTAACCTGGAATCTCACTAACCGGTGGAATGAATGTCTAAACTTTGAGCATCCATGGTTCAAAGATCGATTTTTCGTTTTAGTATTTTCAACATGGCGTTGGAATACGCCTGAATTTTTTGCTCAAAACGCTCCGGAAAAATTCAGGCGTATTCCTCGGCTGATTACAAGAACTTTTTATTCTTGACAAATTTTCCGAAAAGCGCATAGTTTTTCAATAAAAAATTTCCAACGACTCCGTAACCTTTATTGCACTCTGACATCAAACCACACCTTCACCGCATTGTCATCCTGGGAATTTTCGAGCACACCCAGCAAAAAAAAATGCCAAAGCGTAAGCCTCAAAAACTGCAACAAATTCCGAATCGGAATGGGATTCCGATGAAAATGATGAACGTATCATCATACCTAATCCAGATTACTCTGGCTCTGATGGAGATGATTCATCAGATGACGAGAATTCGGGATCAGAATTTCCCAGACCAAATGTATCATATAGATCTGTTTTCCATAACTACACAGCATCTCAAAAACAATTCGAACCAAATCACGTTTTTTCATGGATTAACGAAGAAAAAGTTTGCCCTGGAAATTTCTGTAAAGAAATCAGCAGGAAATATTTGTCGCAATCAAAACTAGGTGATTTCGAAACTCACAGATACGAATCACGAACAAGAGCATTATTAATAATGAACAATGTCGCCAGAGGTCTACTAGATTTTGCATTGATTGCAACATGTATTGCTGCTTACATTGTTTCTCAAAATTACATTCTGAAACAGCAGGATCAAAATGATTTCCACGGATTGAAATCTGAAATGAAAAAAATTCTCCATAAAAAAAATTAAAAAATGTTAAAAAAATATATAAAATCCCTTTAAAAAAAAAGAGACTATCGATATTCGTCGACCTCCACGTTGGTGATAGTTGGGCAACGTAAACTTTGTTTGCGGCAGACGGACGATAGATATTCGTGAATTATTTTACTCTTACACGATGCTTAGAACAATGAAAATTTTTTATTGAAAAACTATGCGCTTTTCGGAAAATTTGTCAAGAATAAAAAGTTCTTGTAATCAGCCAAGGAATACGCCTGATTTTTTTCGAAGTGTTTTGCGCAAAATTTTGGATTTTGCATATGAACAATTTTTGCAAAATTCAAAATTTTGCTCAAAACGCTTCGTTTATTGTAAAAAAATTCATGAATGTTTTCACAAAAATTTTGCCATTAAGACGCCATTTTGAAAATACTAAAACGAAAAATTGATATTTGAACCATGGATTCTCAAAGTTTAGACATTTATTCCACCGGTTAGTGAGATTCCAGGTTAATTACAGACCCGAAAAGCTTTGGAAAATGGTTCACAAAAA
>NC_046666.1:34611948-34661794 GCF_010883055.1 Belonocnema kinseyi | reverse complement strand
ATATATGTGTCTCAATTTTTTCTAGTGTCGAATAGTCTTAGTTATTGGCCGTTGAAAAGCAGTGTACCGGTAGTGGCGTTTTGGCCGTTTAAGGGTTAAGACGTTTTCAGAGCTGGCTAAATCCGAATCCAGGGTCCTTTTTACCCCATGGGGTCGGGATGAAGGGCATCAAGAGGTCAAAATTCATGAAACCATCATCCTTCATCTCGACCTGATGGGGTAAAAAGGACGCCGAATTCAGATTTTGCTACCCCAAAAACGTTTTAAAGAAGAGGTTAACACCGATTCAACGTTTTCTTTTTATTTTGGCCTTCACTTGACCTTGATCCTGTCTCCGGGTTCAAATTCAAGGACCCCAAAAACGTCTGTGAGAAGAGGTTCTTGGCCGATCTAAGGGTTTCCTATCGATCAAATATTTTTCTTCATTTTGACCTTTAATTGACCTTGATCCTGTGCTTATGTGGTCAAATATACCCAGGATTCGGTTTCAGCGATCTCAAAAACGTATGGGTATGGTGGTTTAGCTCGGGTTGCAGAATTTTTCTATAGGGCTGTAATATCTCAATGATTTATCACAATGCTGTGGATAATTTAGCAGAAGAATAAGCTCAAGAAATTTCCAAAATTATTCACATTTTTCGAAAACATCGAAATTTAAAGTTTTTTTTACAATATCTTTATATACGATTGATTATCTTTCGGGCTACTATGAATTCTCTGCTATGATTAAAAAATGGTTATTTTAATACTATAAAAATTAAGGCAATTTAGCAACGGGTTAAAAAATAGATTTTTAGATATCATTTCGGCCGGTAGTGTAGATTCCTAAAATTAAAGTAATATTGAATTATTAAATATATTAAAATTCAACAATTATTCAAATATTTTTTAGTATAAAATATTCTATTTTCGAGCTATACCCGACATTTGTTATTAGGAAAAAAGCGAGGTCTGTTTTATTATTTAAAATTTTTTGACTTCATTTAGAACTACAACAATTTGAAACTGAATTTTTTGAAGTAGAAAGCCTTGAATCGTTAGAATTTTAATTGTTGCATTAAAAAAAAAAAAAAAACATTTGTATGCACTTTCTATGGTTATGGAATTTTCCATAATTTTAATCCCTTTTCCAGCTGATTCAGGTTTAACGTTACGGAAAATTCCGTCACCATATAGACAGTGCCTCATTTGTAAGTGAAACTTTTGAATTTTAATGTGTAAATAACAATTTTAAATTATTAAATTGAAGCGATTCGAAATAAAAAAAAAGTTAACTTCTTATTTAAAAAGTAAGGTTTACTCCACTAACTTGACTAACTGAAGCGTTCGTGACAATTGGTGATGTCATTGTAGGACGTAGGAATGTGGCAGTCTCAATCGAATTCGTATAGAGACTGCTGAGATTTCTTTGGCATTGCCGTGAGTGCCCAGATTTCCAAAACTTTTCGAGATCGGGACTCTCGAGGAGAAATCAGACTCGGCTAAACTCGGCGGCGTTCGGATGGGGTCGGCCGTTATTTCGACTCAGCGAGGCAGCGTGTGCGTCAAGAACGTGAGCATGTTTCTTAGTGTGAATTCTCATCCACGCTTGGCGAAAGATTGCCAAGGTTTCTAATAGAGTTCCTCAAAGAGTTCTCCTAAGATTTCCAGCGCAGATATCTGAGATTTCTCAGTGACTAGCCCCTCGGCACTATCACTGAAAATAGAGCACTCGAAAATGCAATGTGTCACTGTACTGAGAGGAAGTGAGAAATGGTGAGCACTGGAAAGAGAGGTCCAACTGTATGGGTCCTATGCGACGAAAATGCGGGGGTGCAATTCAGTTCACAGTGAAGTGAGTACTGCCTTTTCCATGTATTTTCGAAGGACGTACCCAGGGCTAAACGTCTCAGCGTCCTTGATAGAAGAACAAGAAAATGCCCGGGAGCTGTCGCCCCCTCCCTGGCGAACCGAAGGAACCGAATGGAGCCTCTGCAAAGTACCGTAAATACCCCATTGGGTCCCCATTCGGTTCATTTTTTAAAAAACTCAAAAAAACAGCAAGATCAACTTTTAAATTGTTTTAATTCCCTATAGAAGGTCACGGAATAATCTCAATAATTTTTTTGCAACGGTAAAAAGTTTAAAAAAATACAAGACGTATAACGCCTGTTGACTGCTACACTTCAAACACATCGCCTGTAAGTACAGGTCAACAAGCGTTATAGGTCATATTCTTTTTAACTTTTTACCGTTGCAAAAAAAAAATTGCGATTATTCCGTGACCTTCTATAGGGAATTTTAACGTAGAATCCGAATTTCAACAATTTAAAAGTTGACTTTGTTCTTTTTTCGAGTTTTTAAAAAAGGAAACGAATTACGGGTACTTTAGAGAGGCTCCAATCGGTTCCTTCGATCCGCTAGGACTGAACGGTGCAAATTCAAAATACTTAACATAGGGCTTTTTCGTGGCGGTCAAGAAAAGCGAGTTTAAACATGCAAGAATGAAAATTTTTAATTCCGATTCATCCTTGGAAGGATGAATTTTCAACAAAATTGTTAATTTTTCAGGCAAATAATTTAATTTCCATTAAATTAATTTAATCTTTAACGATGAACAATAAATTCTCAACAAAAAATGTAACAATTGATATTTTAACCAAAAAAAATTTTTATTTTAAATAAAAAATTGGTGAATTGGTCCTAAACGGTGAATTTTAAATAAAATAGTTATTTTTTCAAACAAAAAAAGATTCTTTAGTCAAGAAAGAAAAAAATTCATCCAAATTGTTGAATTTTGAAGCAATAAGACGAATTTTTTTACAGAGCAGTTGAATTTTCTACCCGAAAATGTGCATTGTTTTACAAAAAATTCAATTTTCAATCAAATAGTTCAATTTTGTACGAAAAATTTTTTATTTTAAGGCAAAAAGGATTAATTTGATATGCATTCGAAAATTTTTTAGTAAAATTGGAGAAAAAATTAAGAGAAAACAGAAGAATTCGATGAAATCCATAAAAAACTAGACTTGAAACCATAAATATTCAAGCTAATTAGAAACAAATCAAAATATGAACAATTTAATCGAATTCAGTAAATTTGCAAGTAGCTTAGAAAACTTCAAGGAAATTCCCAAGAATTTGATGAAATCCCTGGGAATTCAAGTTGAGTATAAAAGGCTTCAAAATCAATTGGATAAAAATAATTTTAAAAACGCATTGATTTGAGTGAAAACTTTTAAAATCCCTTCAAGTTATTCAAATCTATTAAAACTTTCCGGAAATGTTTTACAATACTCAGAAATATTTTAAATTCTTTGAAATCTTTTGAAATCTCCTGAAATGTTCTTAGGCTCTTGAAAATTCCCTGAAGTTTTTAAAAATACAAAAATCTTTCCAATCTTCTTTAAATCCTTTGAATAATTGTTAAGATCTTAAAAATTCTTCGGAATTTCTTAAAACACCCTAAAATCTTTCAAATGTTTTAGATATCCTTAATATCTGTGAATCTTTTAAAATACCCTGAATATTTAAAATAATTTGAAATCCCTTGAAACTTTTTAAAGCTCTTAAAAAATTGCTTGGAATATTTTTAAATGCCAATAAAATCTTTAAAATCCTTTAAAATCTTTTAAAATCCCTTGAAACTTTCTAAAGCTTTTGAAAATTCCTTGGAATTTTAAAAAATACCCAAAAATCTTTCCAATCTTTTGCTATCTCTTCAAGTTATGGATATTATTACAAATTTCTTTCAATCTTATTTTTAGATACCATACAATATTTGGAATTCTTAGAAATCTCTTCAAATTATTTAAATCTTTTAAAACCACTTCAAACATTTTAAAGCTTTTGAAAACTCCTTGCAATTGTTTAAAATACCCTCAAATCTATCAATTCTTTTGAAATCCTTTCAAGTTATTGAAATTAGTTAAAAAATGATAAGAATAAATAAGAAAAATATTGAACCAAAAAATAGTTCACTAAATTTCAATTTAGGAGAACTGGCTTTCAATCAAAACAAAAAATTAATTTTCTATAAAACAGTTCAATTTTATAAAAAACAGTTGAGTTTTATATCAAAATTTATAATTGTCAAGCAAAAGATACGAATTTTCTGTCAAACAGTTTAATGTTAAGCCGAGAATATTAATTTTCAACAAAAAATTTAATTTACGACCAATCAGTTGAATTTCCAAAAAGTAGGTAAATTTTCAGTTAAAAAAATTAATTTTAAATCAACTAAAAAACAAATTTTTATGGAAAATTATTAATCTTCAACTAACAAAATTAAACTTTAAGATGTTAGTTCAAAATTTAACCAAAAAGTTTAATTTTCAATTCAGATAGAAAACGAAAAAAAATGATTTTAATTAAAAATAAAAAACAGCAGGATTAAACCAAAAGAACAAATATGCAATAAAATTTTTCAGGAAAAAAGATTAATGTTCAACAGAAAAAAGAACTCAAACAAACTTGAATTTTCAAGAAAAAAGAATGAATTTTTAACCGAAGTCAATAAAAATCGAAATATTTTAGGTTGAAAGTTAATTATTTTTTATTGTCAAGTAAGCAATTATATTTACAGTTGTAAATTAATCTTTTTGGTCAAACCTCTTATTATCTGGTTGAAAATGGTTTTTTTCTGGTTAAAAAATCGTTATTTTATTTGTTAAAAAATAATTGCTTAAACTAAAAACAAATGTTTGATTTTTAATGAAAAATTTATCTTCTTCTAATTGAAGATTCAACTATTTTTTTGGTTGAAAATACGGTTTTTTTTTGTACAAAAATAACCTTCTTGGTAGAAAGTTCATCTTTGTGGTTACAAATCCATTTATTTGATTGAAAATTTAAGTATATTACTAGAAATTCCTTTCTGTTTTTTTTTTGATTTTGTTTTTAGTTGAACATTCAAGTAGTTTAAAGATTCTCAAAAGTAATTTAATGGTTTGTGGCATTTAATACTTTCCAACATGAAAAATTAACAAATTTTGAGATTTTGTAATTTTAAAAAAGAACAAAAATGATACAGTTCAAACTTTTCGCGCCCCAGGCAAAATATTAAGGTTCCGGTACCTGACAACCGGCACGTTAGAAAGTGATTTAATTTGACTGATTTTAATTTAGATGCAAAGTCTAACTTTGGTAGTAATAATCGCGGTAAATTAATATAAGTCGCAATTAAGAGGGTAATGAAGTTCTAAAAGGCGAGCTTTTAAATTAAATTATAATTATAATTTTAGATAAAGAGGGTTTTCCTTCATCAACTTTAAAATTAACCATTCATTTAACAGGAGCAAAATCAAATATTTGTATTACCTTTTATTTTGAAAGTCTATTTTTTAACCAAAGCATTATTTCTAATAATTTTACCAATAATTTGTTGTAAACAATTGATTTGCATATTTTCTCGTTCTAAGTGGACGCGCCAAAAATATCCAATCCAGTTCTCGATGCAACGCATGCGCGCTTAGTTTATTGTTTCGCGATTCGGTCAATTTCGACAAAATTCGGAAGCCGAAGCCCAGAAGCAGCTCCCCTATAACCTTGGCAAGCAGCCGCCTCACAGTCGCGCCGCCATTTTCCGAACCCAGGATCGCAAACGCATTTTGGAGATCGGGGATCTTTCAATCGGCGATAAACTTATTGTAAAAATTGCGCTTTCACAACTCTAACTACCGGTTCCTTCTGAGGAAATTCGTAAGTAACATTTCCGTACTTTATTTTTTGCTCCTGATTCGTTTTTGCACGATCAGGGTAGGTAACTCCACACGGCCGATTCAGCGTCCTTGATCTTTTTGTTTTTTTTTTTAATTTGCAATATTCTACCCTCGAAATTGCCAAAAACATTATTTTTTTATAATAATTTGTGTTTATTTCTATGAAATTGTGGGATTTTGCGAAAAAAAACTTGCGAACTATTTTTTTCGACAACGTGTGCGATTCCGTCTTGTCGGCGTCATTACTACGCGTCTTTTTTTATACGTTTTCCGAATTCTTGCAATTTAGTGAAAGTAGACCAAGTTCGTGGAAGCTGTGTGTGCTGAATTTTCGCATATTTTTTCATCTCCAGGGAGAAAGGGATCTTTAATTTTAATTAGTCGTGCTATAAAACGAATAAAAAATGTTTAGTCTGATTTTTCGGAGGAAAAAGTATTTTACGGCTCTGGTATTTTCTGAGAAAGGAAGAGATACTGGAATATATAACTGGTTTTTAACAGGATTTTTTAATGAAATTTTCAAACCAGTTTTACAACTGAAGTCAGTTTTCTGTCAGATGTAATAGAGACAACAATTTTTGTTAAAATACGTTTACCTTGTGACTCAAGTTCACGATTTGAAGTTGTCTACTTTTTGACGTCTCCATTTTGTTACAAATCTGCTAAATTTCCAAGGTTTCGTATTTTTATAACATGGAATTTACCTTTTTAAAAATTTTCATACTGATAATTCGATTTTAAATTTTTGCAACTGGAATTTGTTTTAATTTAAGGATGAATAAAGGTTATACATAACCTTGAAATTGCATATGCTTTAAAGTGATTCATAAAATGGTGAGAGTTAACCATATTGTTA
This sequence comes from Belonocnema kinseyi, assembly GCF_010883055.1. NCBI lineage: Eukaryota > Metazoa > Arthropoda > Insecta > Hymenoptera > Cynipidae > Belonocnema > Belonocnema kinseyi. The sequence continues at coordinate 34,655,239 of NC_046666.1, read as the reverse complement.
AATACAACAAATTCTGAAACGGAAATCTGAGTATTTTAGACAAAATAGTGAAATTTATCATTGTTTTTATAATATATTTTATTTGAAGTTTCGTATTTCTTTTTTTTTTTTGTATCAGGTAAATAGATCATTTTTGTTACATAATTGTGACGGCTTTTTTAAAAATTGTTTATTCTTCAATTTTGCTGGAATCGTCTTCGAGTGGATCTTATAAAATTTACATATGTTAATTAACAACTTTTATATATTCATGAAACTTTCCAAAGTTTCAAATATTGAAGCGGGAAATTTTTAAATACTTAATACTTGCTATTAGGGTTTGTTAAATGATTAAAAATGAATACAATTTTTATTTGTCATTCTTCTTATTTTCTCAGTTTTTTATCATCTTTTTTTTTTACTTGAATACGCATTTTTTACATATTTTATTTTTAATTGTCTTCTCAAAAATCGTATTTTTTGCATGAATTTCACTATTTAATTGGAAATGGAATTTAAAATATATTTGGTTGAAAATTGACCTTTTTATGTGGAAAATTCAAGTATTTGGGTAGAATTAAAAATTAAACGGTTTTCTGGATAATTTGGCTTTTTAGTTCGTAAACTCAAAAATTTGGATGATTTTTTTTTGTATTTTGACTGAAAATTTTTCTGGTTGAAAATTAAACTATAAATTATAATATATATCTTATAAATTAATATTTAGTTACAAATTATTTTTTTGAAAATTAATGTATTTTGTTGAATATTAATTTCTTTTTGGTTTGGACATTAATTTTTTAACTGGAAATTTAACTATCCCATTTTCGATTGAAAATTCATTTTTTAATTTAAAATTAAGCTATTAGTTTGACATTCATGTATTTTAAAAATTGCCCTTTTTTAGAATAATTTCTTCCCAAAAGTTTTATATTAAAAAAAAATGGTTGATTGTTACATCTAAGGTCGAATTAATTTCAAATCGAGCGTGAACAACATGGCGGTTTTTCTAAAAATCTTGAAAATCTATTTTATTAAGAACGCCATTGTTTTATTTTCAGCTTTGTACTAATAGGTGCATATATTTAATAAATTTTTTTAAAGTTTCATTGGCCCTGAAGATAAATTGATAGAATAAGTAAATAGTTTGAAATATTTTAAAGATTTTTTTCCAAATTTCTTAGCATTTTGAAGAGCTTAAAAAAATCTCAAATGATTTCAAGTCTTTAAGGTATTTGAAATATTTCAAGTTATTTGATAAAATCTCTATTAATTTTATATTTATTGTAGGAATTTAGTGGAATTTTAAAGTATTTGAAATGTTTTAAGAGGTTTTAAAAGGTTCTAAGACATTTTGAAGTGATAAACAATTTCCAAGAGTTTTAGGGATTTTCATATTTTAATGGATTTCAAACATTTTTTGCAATTTATTTAAAATTCCTAATAAATAAAGATTTTCCACTCAAGAATGAAATAAATTTTTATCTAATTTTTGAACCTTCAATCCAAAAGACAATGTTTCTCTACAAAAATTGAATTAAAAAAAAATACCTGCAAAGAATTAATTTCCAACAAAATTGATGCAGTTTTACCCAACAAAAATGAAATTTCAAAACAAAATTTTTTTACCACAAAAGGAGAATTTTCAACTAATAAAGATCTATTTAAAAGATGGAAAAGTTACATTTTTAGTTTTCAAATTAATTTGCAAAAAGGCTTTTCCATCCAACAGTTAAATTTTCAACTTAAAGACAAACCTTATCAACAAATAAATGTTTAACAATTTAGTTTAACTTTTACGTAAGTAGTTGAATTTCCAATTAAAACAGATTAAATTTTCAAGGAAATAGTTAAACTTTCAACCAAAAAGATGAATTTTCGACTAAAAATATAAAACTTAAAAAAAAAGATTTCTTAGCAAAGTGATTAAACCAAGACTATCAAACAAAATAGTTAACAACTCAGGCAACAAAGATTTTTTTTTACAAAAAAGTAGCACTTGAATGAAAAAAAAAGGTAAAATTTCTACTAAAACATATAATTTTCAAACAAGAAATAAGTTTCTACGAAAAAAAATTGAATTTTCAATCCAAAAAGACGAATTTTTTAACCAATAAGGATGAATTTTTAACAATAGTTTTATTCTCTACTAAATAGTTGCATTTTTATTCAAGAAAGATAATATTTGTATCGGAAACAGTACACATTTTTTCTTATTTTTCCACTAAAGTGCAAACTGAAGTAATAGAACCCAATAAGAAATTCGAACTATTTTTGATTTAAAGTTCAATTTCTTGGTTGAACAAAAGTCTACTATTAAATTTTTCGTTAAGAATTCTTTTTTTTTTTTTTAAACAAATTTGTATTACTTTGTTCAAAATTAAATTAGTTGGTCGTATTTTTGGCTTGATAATACAACAAAATGATTGAATTTTGTTTTTTTCTTGACTATAAAATTCTTTTTATTAAAAATGTAACTATTTTGGTAACTATTAATCGTTTTGGCTTGATAATGTATCTCTTTCTATAGAAAGTTCATGTTTTTGTTTGTTTAAACTGCGATTTCGTGACTACAAATTGATCGTCTTCGATTGAATAATACATTTTTTGGCTGAAAATTCACATTTTCCGACTCAAAATAAAACTGTTTTATAAGAAAATATTTTTTTTCGGCTTAAAAATTAAATAATTAAATAATGTTTTTCTTTGTTTGAACAGAAATCTTGAAAGATGTCGAACGGCAGTGGAGACCACGACGAGGAGGGTTTCGTCGTTAAGGTGAGGGGTTTGCCATGGTCCACGACCGTGGACGAAATTTTGAAATTCTTTGGAGACTGTAGCATCTCCCATGGGAAAGCTGGTATTCATATGACCATGTCCCGAGAAGGCCGCCCAAGTGGCGAGGCATACATCGAAATGGACAGCGAAGAAGACATCGAAAAAGCTTGCAAGCGAGATAGAGACCACATGGGCCATCGTTACATCGAAGGTAATTCTCCCCAGATTATGAAAATCTAATTATTTTGTTTACAGTCTTTTTTGTTTCAAAATAACGTACAATTGACAAATATTGACAGATTTGGACAAACAAACAAAATATTGTGAAAAAAAGCTGACAAGATTTCTAAGAGAGTTGTCGAGTCTGATTTTAAAATTAGCCTTTCAATTTTTTTTATTTTTTTTTGTATAAATAAACAAAATACGAGGAAACTTGAAATCGTTCAAGCTTCATAGAGTAACATCAGTTACAGATATTTCAATGTTGTATAATAAAAAAACAAGTGAAATTTTTAAACAAATTATTTGTCGTTTTTTCGATGCGATTTTTTTTTTTAATTAAGAACTTTATACTAATTTTAGAAAACTTTATGGTTTTTAATTTATCCAATGTTTTTTTAAACAAATGAATTTGGCGTCAAATTTTTTTTTCAATGTCAGGTCTTTCAATTGGAACTTGATGACAAATTTAGCAACATTCATGACTATTTGATAAATTTTATGATTTAAAAAAAAAATTCAATTTAAAAAAAGCCTCTATACGACATTTGTCGAAAGACAAATTTGTTTTATCGGTGGCAACTTTTTTAATTAGGAATTTCGTGATAATTTAAGAAGAAAAAACTATAATTTATTAATAAATTTCAGCACTTTTTAAAATAATTTTAATTTAAATAATGCATTATAGGGGCATCTGTCGACGGATATAAATTATAAATTGTTTCTGAAATTATCAGAAAGTCAAATAGAAAAATGGCCTTTTTCTGTAATATTTGTTTATTTATAAAAAAAATTGAAAGCCTATTTTAAAGATCAGACTCGACAGCTAACAAATCTTATCAGATTTTTTTTTAATTTGTGCGTTGGAGCGGCAATTTTTTGAGACCGGGAAAAGGCAGTGAATTTATTTCTTGACACGTAATTTAAAAAAAAAATGTTTAGAAAAAAATAATCTGCGCCAAGTTTTATTTGAACAATTTTTTAAATGATTAGTTACATTTTTATCATGTTCATTTATGATATAATTCATTTATTTTTCATTTAAAGAATTTTAAAATGCAGTTTTAAAGACTTAAGACAATTTTGGATAAAAAAAAAACCTTTTTAATTGATCAAATGTGAATATAAATTGGAAAATCTTAGTATTTAATGTAAACACCCGATTGAAGCTTTATAAACTATTACCAATTTTATAGTTTATTTAAAATAATATATTCATTTTGAAATGTTTCTTTTCAATTAAAAATATTGTTTTAGTCTAAAAAATTTTATTTTATATAAATACGTTTCTAAATTTAAATACATCATATAAATTAATTTTATTTATATTTTATTATTTTTAAAAGTTTTTAATAAAGAAAAATATAAATTTCCTAATATTTAGAAATATTTTGTTGTTTATGTAAAGGAAAATTACTTTTTATATAACTTTTAAGAAATGTTCAGTTAATTAAAAAAATTTACTATTTCGTTTAAAATTTAATTATTGTGTTGAAAATTCGTATTTTTCAATTTAAATTTTGCTTTTTTCTTGACTAAAATCCTTTTTAGTACAAAAAAAAAATAATGAACTACTTCGTTAAAAATTAATTTTCCAAAGATTCATACTTTTAGTTAAAACTTCATCTCTGGTTTCTAAACTAATCTCTGTTTGATTAAAAAATAGTTCGAAAATTGATCTTTTTTGTCTTCGTGTAGCAAACTCGCCCCGTTGGATTGAAAATTTATTTTTTTAATGGACATTTTTTTCTTGGAGATAAATTTTTAAAAGTTTATGTGGATTCTAAAAAATCATCTTTTTTATTTGAAAATTCAACCCTTTTGTTGAAAATCCGTCTCTTCTACTTGAAAATTAAGTCTGCTGTGTTGAAAATTCATTTTTCTTGGCTGAAAATGATTTTTCATTTAAAATTCATATTTTCGAGTTGATTAAACTTTCTTTAAACAGTTTTTTAAAATATTTAAAGTATAGTTTTCCAAATTGTAACTGTTTCAATCCGAAAGTCGTTATAAGAATTGAAATTAATATATAATTTATTCCGATAATTTTATTTTCAAATCAAAGTTTTCATGATTTATCAATAATATATTTTTAATTCATAGTTTCAGGTCTTCCTTTATATTATTTATTCTATTAAATGTAATAAATAAATTTATTACAATTAGTTCTATTAATTTTTTTTAGCCATTAAACTAAACTAAATTAAAATATTGTGAGTCCATTATATAATTTTTATCCCATTTAATTTGGAATTTCTTAATGTAGAAAAAGAGTAATATTTAATATTTAGCAATATTTCACTGTTCATTTAAGACGAGTAAATTAAAACCAAATATTTAAAAGAAAACAATTTGAAACTGAATTGTTTTACATAGAATGTTTTGAATCTTTAGATTTTCGAAGAACTTTTAAACTTTTAGCGTTACAATTTTAATTGTTCTATTTAAAATCTGTTTAATTTATAAGTGAAATTGTTAAAATTTGACGCATAAATAACAATTGAACACTTATTATTTGTAGAAAAATTTGGAGAAATTTTAAGAGATATTTAGAAATTTTGAAGAGATTCAAAATTAATTAAAAACTTGAAATTTTTTCAAGTAATTTAAACGAAGTGTGTTAACATTTTTTTCAGAACTTCTAAATATATTTTTAAATTAATTGAAATTTTTCTACAATTTTTGAAAATCCTGCAAATTTTCCATGTTCTTCTTTGATAGTTTTTAAAGTCTCTTAAAATCTGCTTAGACTCTCTGTTAGGATTATTTTTCAAAGTGAAAAATCATTTTCGATTTTTCTAAGAATCTTAAGACATTTTTTATTCTTTTGAAGTCTTTTACCATTCTTTAAAAAATTCGAAATTTTTTATGTTAAATCTGCAAAAATTTATATTTTATTTTTAATTCAGCTGTAAGTATTTTTAATTATTTCAAGTTCAAAATTTAATTCGAATCTTTTTTAAACTTCTAAATATCTCTTAAAATTACTTTAATATTTTCACAAATAATAAGTGTTCTATTATTATTTATAAGTTCAAATAATTTTTTTTTTTAATTTGCAGGATTTTCTAAAAGTAGAAAAAATTCAATTCAGTTTAAATATGTTTAAAAGTTCCGAAAAAAATGGAAAAATTATTTTGAATTTGGAAGAATTTAAAACGAATTTATCTGAATAAAGAATTTATCTGAATCTTTGAACTCTATAATTGATAACAGTTCTACATTTTGCAGTTTATTTGCATTTTATTTAACATTTTTAAATCGAAAAGTATTAGTACCTGCCATTTGGTGCTTGTAAATTTTTGAACATTTGAGTACACAGTTTTTGAATTGAAAACTTTTAAACTTCAATTTTACAAGTTTGGAATTCAAGTGTTCCATTTTGAATGCTTTAATTTATTGTTTATTACTTTATATGGAAAAAAGTTTAGAAAATAGTTTGATTTTTTAAATCTCATTGGCCGTGAAAAATGTTTGCGAACCGGGAAATAATCGGGATTTTTTTCTTCGATTAAAACGATTCGATTAATTTTTCTAAATTAAACTATGTAGGTCTAAATTCGTTTTTTTTTTCTCAACATTTTTTAATTCGACCATTTGATTGGAAATCCATATTTTCGGGTTGAAAATTAAACTGTTTTTCTTGTCGTCTTTTTGGATATTATAGCTAATTCCTGATTTTAAATTAAAAATCAAATCTATACAAAGAAGTTGAATTTAAAAAAAAACGAATTTTCAACTAAAGTTAAGAATCTTTAACCACAAAAAATTAACTTTCCAGGAAGTAGTTCAACTTTCAACCACGGAGTTGAATTTTTAAGGGAAAATGTAATAGTTGATATTTCAGAAAAAAAAAAAGAATTTAGAATCAATAACAGTTGAATTTTATATGAAAAAGTTGATATTTTATGCGAAAAGGCGTATCTTTTCAACAAAATAGATTAATTTTCAACCAAACAGTTCAATTTTTTACCAAAATGTGGAACTTTCGAGCCGAAAATATAAATTTTCTGCAAAACTTTTCAATTTTCAACCCGACAGTATAAAGTTTTATAAAAAATATGTTAATTTTCAGTTAAAAGGGCGAATTTTCTTACTAAATACATACATTTTCAGTCAAGCAGATAAACTTTCCACAGTTGCATTTTTAACAAAAATATTAATTTTTACAAAAAGAGATATATTTTTAAACCAAAAAGTTAAGTGTTTAACAAAATTGTTGATTTTTCATCAAACTAATTTCAAAATAAAACTTCGTTCATTTTCAACAATTTGATAATATTATATCAGAAAACTGGAAATTTTGTTTAAAACAATAAAGTTCGTTTTCCATTGCACAAATATTTATTTCGGACCGTATGACACTATTTTTTCAAATTTTTGACACTTTTTTTATTTCTGAGTGAGTCCAAGGCCTGAATATATTTTGACTGAAATCTTGAGCGTTTCATATTGAATTAAATATTATTTCAATGAAAAATCAGCATTTTTGGACTGTAAAGTCTGATTGCATTGAAAGGTTGAAGTTTAATTAAAACGCCATTAAATATAACAGATTTGCCAGCAGCTTTTATTTTCCCATTTCAGTTTTTAAAGCTAAGCGAGGAGAAATGGAATGGGTAGTAAAGAGAAGCGGATTGAACTTGGAGAATGTTATGGACGACGGATGCGTCAGGCTGCGAGGTCTGCCGTTCGGTTGTTCCAAAGAAGAAATTGCGCAGTTTTTCTCAGGTATGAAGCGCAAGTTTCCAAATAATTCACTATAACAATTCCTATTTATATATTTTAATTTTCAATTTACATTTTAAAAGAAATATTTAAATGAAAGATTAATATTCCATTTTTTCCTTCTAATCAGTCAAGTTTTTTTATATTCATTTAAATTCTTCGAACAACTCTGAAAGTTATTGTCGGAGGGACTTAATGCTTTTGATGGCTAGGGCTCGATTGGTTTTGAAATAACTTAATCCTTAAGTGATACTAACATACCTTTTATGATAACCATCCTTTTTTCAAGTACCAACCCAGCAACTTAAAAAAGTTTTTAAAAATTTTAAGTTTTTTTTTTGTAGTTTGTAATTTAAATAAATGTTTCAATAGTTTATAATTCAGCAAATGTGATGGTGCAATTGTTTGAGGAAAATGTACGTTTTCTTTTAGATTAAAATTTTTCGTCTATCATTTGCAAAAATAATTTTGAAAATCCCCTTTCATTGTAAGCAGCTGATCTTTAGCTGACATCCATCGTGAGCATTCCCTCCGTTTTTTTGTTTTGTTTTGAATTTAACTTGAAGCTCCGGGTGAAGATTTAAGGGATTTTGATTTCGAGTTTTATCAGTAAAAAGAATATTTTACAAAATGTGTAATTATTTTTTTTTTAACGTGAATCAGATGGCAAATTATAAATTGCCTATTTTTATTTTACTTAAGTCTTAACCCAGGAGTAGTGACGAGTGTCTGTTAAAAAAATGAAAATACAATTTTCAAAAATTCCCATTCTCGCCTCATTTTTTCATTTTTTTTTTTTTTTATCCAAACTAAAGTTTTAAAGTTTGAAAAGGCATGGTAATATTATGATTATCTAGAAGAAAAGTTTTTATACATTTTTTTTTTTATGCCAGACGGCTATTTCATATTGGATCCTTTCCAGTTCAATTTTTTTAGCTGGGATTTTTTCCATTTAATAACAGGGTGGCCGCAGATCAGGGCAAATCTAGAAGTCGGGGATTTAAAAAAGAAAATGGGCAAAAGTCAGGGAATTTCAATATGTTTCTGAATTTTTATCAATTCTTTTGCGATATTTTTGGGCATTTTCAAAGATTTCAATCATTTAAAGCGGCATTTCGAAGGTTTTTCAAGGCTTCAGATTATTTTAAGAATTTTTAAATATTTCAAGGTATTTAAAAAAAATTATATGGGGTTTTAAAGAATTTTCGAATATATGGAAATATTTTATAAGATATTTAAAGGTTTTAGGAGACATTTTAAAAGGTTCCTACGGGATCTTCTAAATTTTTTGAGAATTTCAATGATTTTAAAAGCTCTCTATAATTGAATAAATTTTCCAGGATTTCAGGAAATATAATCAGATTTCACAGGATTTTTAAATATTTGAAGCTATTTCCGAGGAATTTTCTATTAATTTCAATACTTGGAGGGGAATTCAAAAGAATTAAGATTTTAGGCTATTTTTAAAACTTCTGAGGAATTTTCAAAAATTTGAAAGGATTTCAACAGATTTAGATTTGAAATATCTTTGGGTATTTTTTATATTTTAAAGTAATTTTTAAGAGTATTGATAAAAACTTGCAAAGAATCTTCAATTTAGTTCGCTAATTTGAAGGGATTTTAAAGTATTAAAAACATTTTAGGGCATTTTTAATAGATTTCAATAATTTGAAGTGATTCCAAAATAATCTGTAGGATTTTAGGTATTTTCAAAAATTGAAGGTAATTTTCAAAAAGTTTAGCAAGTTCTAAGGGATTTTCAAAAATTTTTAAATGTTTGAAAAACTTAATAGTTTTACAACATAAATTTAAGGGGATTTTTAACGTTAATTTATAATATTCTAATGAATTTCAAAGAATTTATCCACAAAAATTGAAGAATTTTGTATATATATTTTAAATATTTGATGAGATTTTCGTAGATTTTTTAAAATTCATTTCAATTTTCACCCAAAATCTTATGAACTTATCCTAAACTCTTTGGAATTCAATTTCTCATTTCCTTTAAATTCACTCTAATTTTACTGAAATCAGTAGGATTTAAAAAAATGAGCTTAAATTATTTCGAAGTTTTGTTAATTTATACTGAATTTGTTCAAATTCGCCTGGAATCCTGGTGCGCGATCTATTTAGGTCCGAGTTTTGTGAAAATGTATATTTAATTGATCAAAATAGCTTTTTTTTATTCAAAATATGAATAAAAATTTATAGTATATTTGTAAAATAAGGTAAAAGAGTAAGTTATTTAGTTTGAATAGAAAAAATTGAATGTTACTGAAAAAATCGAAGTACGTGTTTTAATAACATTCTCTAATTTTTGTACTAAATATTAGCATAATTTTCAATCAAAGTTTTTTCTAAAAAGACAAATTTTTAACAAAATACATAAATTTCCAATTAAATATTTGAAGCTCTGGCTCAAACTGGTAAATTTTCTACTATAAACAAACGACTTTTCAACAACATTGTTCAATTTTCAACTAAAAAAAATAATTTCCAAAAATATATAGAATTTGCAACAAAGAAGTCAATTTTTAACTAAAAATCAACAACAAAGTGTACTTTTTAACAAGGCAGTATAACTTTGACCCAAAAAAGACGAATTTTCAACGAAAAAATGAAATAGTTGATATTCCAGTCAGAACCTATTTTAATATTAAATAAAAAACATTTGAAATTTTAAGTGGTATACTTCATTTTTATTTTCAAAACCTGATTTTTAACAACAAAAATACAATAAAATAGTTTAATTTAATCGAAAGAAGTGAATTTGTAACTAAAACTACATTTTGTAAACGAAAAAGACATAGTTTACCTTTGAAAAAATTAGGTTTGAACTAGATACTTAAATTTTCAAACCAAAAGAAAGAATTTTCAGTCAAAAAGATGAATTTTCAAACAAGAAAATTGATTTTCTACCAAAAGTCGAGTTTTAAACTAAAAAATTAATTTATAACCAAAAAGAAAAAAATATTTTAACAAATTAGTTACATTTTTAAAGCAAAGAAATGAATTTTTAACCGAAATAAATTAATTTGCAAACAATAAGAATCATTTTCGAAAAAAGTCAATTTTCAAACACATAGTTGAATTTTCGACTAAAAAGATTAATTTTCAAAAAAACGAATTAAAAAAAATAATTAAAGTTTCAACCGAAAAATTCTTTTTAACCAAGTGACGAATTTGTAATAAAAAACTAATAAAATTTTCAACCGAAAAATGATTTTTCAACCATGAGACGAATTTTTAATAAAATACACGAAGTTCCATCCAAATAGTTCATTTTTAAACTAATGAGGCGAATTTTTAACCGAAAACGGACAAGTTAAATTTTCATATAAATAGTTTTTAAGGAAAAAAACTGATTTTCATCAAAATATTTTATTTTAAATAAAAAAGATAAAATGTAAAAAGAGATATACATTTTTAACTAGTGAGAAGAAATTTCAATCGTTAAAATTTATTATTAGTTAAATTCAATAAAAAAAGATTCTTTTTTTCCAAAATTTAAAAATATAAGTGTTTTTAGTTTCTGATATAAAAAAAAAACTTTTGAATACATGCACTATAAAACGTACTTTCATTAAAAAATAATGTTATGTTTGCGAAATTCAGAACTATGTTCAAGAGAAAACTGACCGTTCTTAAAATATTACATTTTTTCTTTTTAAACTCTATATCTGACACTTTGACTCTATTTTACGATTGAACTATAAACTCTCATTAATAATTTCGATAAAAGAAGCTATTTTTCACATATTTTAAAGAACAATAGTCACTTTTTTAGAAAATTAAATAGGCTATGGCAGCCCTGAGAATAATAACAAATTGTTTTATTCTATTTGTAAAAGAATATGTATTAGAAATGTTACAAGATTATAATTTTGATCTTTGAATATTAATGATCAGGGAATTTATAAAATAAAGTTTTGCGGCCACCCTGAATACGAAATATGGCGTGAACAATGAAAGATGTAAATTTTACTTTATTTAACAGACACTTAAAGCAAATGAATTTGCAATCAAAATGAGTAGAATTGGTTGGTTTTAAAAATAATAATTTGTAGACAATTTTGGTAATTAAAGAAAAAAAATGAAAACTCGTTTGATTTTACGCTTGATAAGGGTTTTAATATGTTGACGATATTCTAACATATAATGGGCGTTACGCTACAATGCCGTTGTTTGATTATGTGTGGGTCAGGGTTGGAGATATTGCCGAACGGGATTTCGCTACCAACAGACTTCACGGGCCGCAGTACTGGGGAGGCTTACGTTCAGTTTGTTAACAAAGATGTTGCGGAGCGCGCTCTGCAGAAACACAAGGAAAAGATAGGACACAGGTGGGGCACTGATGCTAGCTGGGTTTGGGTATATTTATGATTTTTCAATATCATTTTATGATTGCTACATATAGTATTGAGTATGTGCGCTCAGGTGGTAGCGCTGCTGCGATGACCAAATTACAAACAGACCTCACAGACCGTTCCCTATATACATCCCCTATTTAATGTACCCTATATTCAATTTAGGTCTCTAAATTGCCCTATTTTCAAGATTTGGTCCCTATGGTACCCTATGTGCGGCTCACAATGTAACTTTTAATCATATCACTTTTCTATCATTAAATTCAATCTTGGGTTATATATTAAATACACTGAGAGAAGTTTGATAGAACCGCTGACTTGATACGTACAATTCGGGAAGACCATTACCCCGAACAAACCGAACCGTTTGATCAACAGTATAGTCGAGCCGTTTTACACACGCGGCGCTTGCGGCACAGTTCCGCGCTTGCGCATCTTAGGAAAATATAGTATTCACATTTCGAAACTGCTGATCTGCGTAAGTTCGGGGTAACCTAAATTTTACCTAAATTCTCTCCGTGTACATATTTCTTAATTGTCGTGAATTCTTTTGAAATATTTCAGGGTATTTTGAAAGATTTCGCGAATATTGTAATAGATTTAAATCATTTGACAGGATTTTTAAGGTTTTAGGATATTTTTGAAATTGAACAGGGTGGCGACTTGGCCGGGAAAGACCGGGAACTTCTGATTGCAACCAAATTCAAATAATTTTGGTCAATTTAGAAAAGTGATTTCTACTTTATCTACAGTTTCAGGGAATATGGGTTTAAAAAATTATAATTTTTATTTTAGGACACGGAGTTTTGTTCCAAGTCAAAATTTAAAACTTCTTTCTTCCAAATTCTTGGAAAAAAGTGCTTGAAGTAATATTTCAAGGAGAAATTGTTTCTAAATTATGAATAATCTTTTTTTACATTTTTCTTGGGAATGCCTTTTTTTTCTTCAAAATTCAACTCCTTGCGGTTAAAAGTTAAACTCTTGTTAAAAATTAATTTTTTGTTGGAAGATTCATCGTTTCAATTAAAAACTCAGCTCTTTAAAAATATAACTACTTCGTTGAAAATCTACTATCTGGTTAAAAATGGATATTTTTTATTTAAAAATTAACTTTTTTTCGAAAATGATTCTTATTGATTAAAGATTCATGACTTTTTGGTAGGTATAAAGTTCAACAGCTTCAACCGTTCCACTTTGAGTTGAAAATTGCACTTTTCTAGTTCAAAGTTTAACAATTTGGATGTAAATTAGTCTTTTTTAATAGAAAATTCATGTATTTTGTTGAAAAATTCACGTATTTTGTTTATAAAAAGAAAACTAATTTTTGATAGAAAATCGACTTTTTTTGTTAGAAAATGATTTCTTTGAAAGTTAATCTCATTATTTAAAAATTCAGGTTAAAAATGGATTTATTTATTATATATTTTTTGTGTAGATTCGTAATTTCAATTAGAAATTTATTTCTTTGGTTCAAAAATGAGCTATTTTATTGAAAATTTCTTTCTTTTTTGGTTGAAAATAATTTTTTTTCTTGATCGTAAAATGAAAGTAACTATTCCAGTTAAACATTTTATAATTTTAGCTAAAATTTCATTTTTTTTAAATAAAAAATTGTAATTTTTAGTTGGAAATTCGTTTTTTCTTCAAGCGATCATTCATTTTCTGAAATTCAAACTTAATTATTCAAATTTTGGTTTAAAAGTAAATATTTTCACTTAAATAACATATTTTATTTGAAAATTCACGATTTAAAGTGTTTGCGTTTTGTGACAAATATGAAATATATGTTACTTTTATTTCCGGAAAAATGGTAAAACATGACCTGGAAAATGTCCGGGAATTTGAAATCTTCGCCGGATCGCCACTCTGCTTCCAACGCATTTTCAAGAGCTTTTAATTAAAGATATTTTAGGGAACTTATAAGAATTCCAAAGCAATTATTAATTTCATTAATTTGAAGTGATTTCTTCAAAGCGTTTGTAATATTTTAGGAACTAAGGTTTTAAAATATTATAAAAGATTTCATATGATGTTAAAGGTCTCAGGATATTTTAATCAATTTTCCAGGATTTCAAGAAAAATCACGAGATTTCATACACAATAATAATTTAGTGGTTTTTAAAGAATTTATTTTAAAATTTAAAATATTTTAAGGATTTCAAAGATATGAAGATTTAAGATTATTTTTTCAAATAGCTTGGCATTTTCAAGAGCTTTAATTTTTTTTTTTAAAGATTCTTAAAGGATTTGAAAATATTTTAGGTTACTTAAAAGTATTACAAGGAAAGCATCACCATGTTTCATGTACTTTCATGGGATTTTACAATATTTTAATTGATTTCAAAGAATTTATTTATACGTAGCTGAGAAATTTTGTAGCTTTTCCAAACATTTCAAGAGATTTCAAAATATTTTTGCATTTCAAAGCCAAGTTATTCTATGCATTTTTTTCAAACTTTTAAATTATTTTCAATTTATTTGAATTTTTTTAATTCACCTTGAATTTCATAAGATTCTTCTCCTTTACCTCAAACTCCTTTAAATTCATTGCAATTTTATGGAAATCAATGTAATTTCTTATTATTTAAACAATATTTTAAAAATTATTTTGACTTTAACTTGAATTGTTTTGAGATCTCATGAATTTATCCGAAATGTCTTACCCTTTGAGAATGAAAAAAGTACCCTTGTCCCTATATTTTATCCCATAACGACTGTGAGGCCTGTAATTATGAACTAACGGTTATATACAGAAGCATTACACCTTACGGATAAATGATGATGATGGTGATGATCTGATAAGTGTCACAAAAACAAAAAAACCTAACTTGTTGCATCTTATTATTACTTCATCTGGTAAGTTAAAAAAAATTACTGAAACAATTCTTTAATTAGACAAATTACTGCATAAATAGACTTATTATTCAATTAAAGAGGTTACATAATTAAACCTTTTAATTATTCACTCTGGTCTAAATTGTAGGAGTAAGCAAGAACTTATCCGCGATCAGTTTTTTTTAATCAACAATTTCAATAATTTAACTTTTTTACGCGCAGTTTATCTTCTCTTATACAAAACATATAAACCGTTAGTTCTGCCGTCATCGCCACGCGCGCTGTCTGTCATTTCTAAATTTCCATTTGAGACTTGCACACAGTCAATACATAGAATTACGAATTCCGTTTTTCTTTAGAGGGACAGAGTTCTTTCCCCCCTTTTTTTTTTTGTTTTCTAAGGTAAGGGGCAATATTATTGCCAAACAGGTCTTTTTTTTCATAAACGAAAAGAAATTGTGCCAACTATAACACGTCACCGATATCATAGGTTTCAAAATTAATTTTATTTCTTTTTACGTTTTTCACTCATTATTCCAATTTGGTCGCTTTGTACAATTTTTATTGAGAAATTTTACAGTTCTGCGAGAGTTGGGAGAGTGATCGTTTTGTTTTACGAGTCATAAGGGTGCGTTAAAATATTACGTATTTTTTTCAACATTTTTTTCTGCCTTTGTACAAGTTTATGTATAAATTATTAATTTTTTATTAACTTACATTTTTTAATTCATTTTAAATCTTTTAAAATTGCATTATTTTGGCCTCAAATTTAGACGAATTAAAGTTTTTACTTTACATTTTTTTAATACTTGCATTTCAGAATGTTTAATTTTCAATACTTTAGTTGTTATATGTGGCAAAGAAAAAAATGCTGCCATTTTTAACATTTCTGTTTGAACTAAATACATGCTTTTTGCATTTTTAAATTTTTCACGAATGCTGACATTTTAAATTAGGAAGATAAACGTCCCTGTAATCGCCAATTTTAAATGAGTTTTAAAATTAAATGTTACTTTTTAACCTATTTTTCAATATATAATCAAATTATAACCATGTTTTACGATTACTGGATCATTTATCGTAACTACCTTTGTTGAAATTCGAAGGTTTAATTTTAAATCGCGCCATTTAGAATTTGTCACAGCTTTTAAGTTTAAAATAATCTGTTAAAAGTTTAAGAAAGTTCCAGTTTAAAAATGATTTCAATTTTTAAGGGTTTTAATTTGTGATTTTTCAATTTTAAATGTTTAGAAGTTTGAAATTGGTTCATTTTTAATTGTTATTAACGCTTTTAGTTTATAATTTTTCAATTTGGACCGTGATCCTTTTTTTTCAATGTACACTACTGGGCGGGGAAAACCTGCAAAATTCGGGAAATTTTCAGTTTATTGTTATTATTTGTTTGAAAATGAATTTTTTTTAAACTTCATATTTTCGTTTTTTTAATATTAACTTGTTAACTCAAAGTATAATTATTGCATTTTTGATTAAAATTTTCTCTTTTAGTTCTATTATTTTCCATTTTTTGTTCAAAGTCCATATTTTCATTGTTAAAAATTCCAATTTTTGGTTGAAAATTAATATTTTTGTTTGGAAAATTAATATTTTTGTTTGGAAAATAACTTTTTTTTATGTGGGCGTAGAAAATTGGTCTTTTTCATGTCTTTTTTTGAGCTGTTGCAAAAAATATCCTAATTTTTATATTATTACCATTAAAAAAATGCTCCGTACCACGAAAAGTAATAAGATTATGGACCTTATAAGCTCAAATTAAAGGAACATTGTCAATTAATATAATTGGGATAATTCTGGAAATAACTAATTTTTTTAAGTTTTTGAGATCATTTTTCAGGGGAAAATCACATTATTATTTCTCTAAATAAAATTTACCTAGATTCTTTTCTAGAGTCAAAATTGATGAAAAAAGTCGCAAAATTTCCAAAACGTGTAGTATCATTTTTTCTTCGAATAATTATTTATCATGTATTAATAAATTTGAATGATATATATGTATATCATTTTGTATGTCATTTTAAATTTTGCGATTTTTTTGCACTAATTTCGGTCCCTAGTGTAGAATTTAAGGCAAAAAATCTAAACAAATATCGTAAGAATTTAGAGAAATACTATCGTTGCTTATCCATAAAAAATTAGCTTAAAATTTTGAACAAATTTTAATTATTTCCAGAGCTATTCCATTTTTTCGAAAATATCGAAATTTGACGTTTACAATATTTTCTTTTTTTTTAATTCTTATATTGACGTTTTGTGGTTTTTTTTTTAAACAAGCTTTTTTAAATTTGATGTTATAAAATATAAATTCATTTAATTTTTCGGGTTTATTCGATTTTAAATCCTTTCTTTTAAAATTGATTGTTAAATTAGTCAATTTCAAATTATTTACTTTGTACGCTTTAATTCTGACCACGTTCTAATTAAAACAGCTTGATTTTTATCGCGTCTATTTAATATGGTTTAATTTTCAATCCTTTTATGAATTATTTTTTCTTTTATGTAATTTGAAGTCTTGAATATGGTATAATTTCAATTCGTCAGACTTTATACATTTTTGCATTTTGACTTTCTCAAAAACCATCTTCAATTTTGAGGACATAAATTTGAAAGTGTAAATTTCTTAATATTTTCACTTTATAAGTCTTTAATTTGTAATGTTTATAATATTAAAATACACTAGCATGTATATTTACAAAAATGGCATAATGAAATAATTTGAATTGGATAACATTGAATTATTATCATTATATTTAATTTAATATTTATTTAATTTCTTAATATTTTCACTTTATAAGTCTTTAATTCGGAATTTTTATAATATTAAAATACACTAGCATGTATATTTACAAAAATGGCATAATGAAATAATTTGAATTGGATAACATTGAATTATTATTATTATATTTAATTTAATATTTAATTTCTTAATATTTTTAGTTTATAAGTCTTTAATTTGGAATTTTTATAATATTAAAATACACTAGCATGTATATTTACAAAAATGGCATAATAAAATAATTTGAATTGGATAACATTGAAGGATTAAATTTAAATATTCAATATTTAACAATCTTCTAGTTCGTAGAATTCTATTTCTAATCCTACGTAATATTTTGAACTCCTTAAGTTGAATTGACACTTTGTTAATATTGATTTTACACCGCCCAACTCTGACAGAAAATTTATTTATAAGTTACAAAAAAAAGAAGAGCTGATAAAGAGTAAGGTAAATATGTAATTTAGAGTTAATTATGTAAGAAAAAATTGTCAGAGATGCGTAAGCGAAAAGTACTGTTGGCCCTACTGAAACCTATGGGTGGGTGCCGGGCGGGAGGTACCCCCTTACACCATCTTCAAACCCCATGGGAGGTGGGTAGGGCTACCCTAAGGCTAAGGCATTTCAACATCGAAGGGTGGGCACACCGGAGGTGGTAACCAACAATTTACTTTAATACTACATTAATTTATAATATATTGTTAATACAAGTGCACTTTATTGTGGATTTTTCTCCAAAGAAAAATAGGACACACCGTAGTAAAAACTGCCTTGGATGTAACTTATTTCAATATGTTTATTAGGGAATTCTGTAAAAATTGTAAACTGGACGGGAAAACCTGCAAGATTCGGGAAATTTTCAGTTTATTGTTATTATTTGTTTGAAAATGCATTTTTTTTTAAACTTCATATTTTCGGTTTCAAAATTCCTATTTTTGGGTTGAATCTTGTTTTCTTTGTTTGTTTTATTTTTGTTATCGTTTAGTTTGTTAACTGAAAGTATAATTATTGCATTTTTTAGTAAAATTTTCTCTTTTTTTTAGTTCTATTATATTCCATTTTTTGTTCAAAATACATATTTTCATTGTTAAAAATTCTAATTTTTGGTTGAAAATTAATTTATTTTGTTTATATATAATCTACTTAGTAGGAAATTAATATTTTTGTTTGGAAAATAACCTTTTATGTGGGCGTAGAAAATTCGTATTTTTCGCTTGAAAATTCAACGTTCTGAATGCAATGTTTGTTGAAAATATCTTTTTTGGGTTTGAAAATTTATTTATTTTTGTTGTGGATTCAACTAGTTTGTTAAAACTTCATATTTTTTGGTGGAAACAATTTTTCTGCTTGAAAACTATCTTTTTTGGCCGAAAATCCAACTGTTTGGTTAAAAATGCATTATTTTGGTTTTAGATTAATTCTTTAATTGAAAATAATACTATTTTATTGAAAAATTATTTTTGTTATTGACAGTTTTTGTAACTAAAAATTTAATTATTCCATTTTTTGTTAAAAATCCATATTTATATTGTTAAAAATTCCACTATTTGGTTGAAAATGAATTTGTTTAAAAAAAAAATCATCTTTTGGGTTGGAACAGAACTCTCGTTAAAAATTCCACTTATTACTTGTAAATTAATTAATTTTATTAATATATAATCTCTTTAGTTAAAAAACTCCTTTTTTGGGTTTGAAAGTTCATTTATTTTTTATGAGGATTCAACTAGTTTGTTAAAATTTCGTATTTTTTATTTGATTTAACTGTTTTGTATTAAAAATTGAAACATATTTTAGTTTATATTTATTTTATTTTATATTTTAGTTTTATATTCTTTTTTGATCAAAAATCCAACTGCTTGATTAAAAATGCATTTCTTTGGTTATAGATTAATTCTTTAATTGAAAATTTAACAATTTTATTGAACATTTGTTTTTGTTATTGACAATGTTTTAAATTAAAAATTGAATTAATCCATTTTTGTTCAAAATCAATATTTTCATTGTTAAAAATTTCAATGTTTGATTGAAAATTAATTTATTTTGTTTATGTTGTTTGGAAAATAACTTGATTGAGAATTCAACTAGTTTGTTTACAATTCATGTTTTGGTGTTTAAAAATTCATTCGTTCGGATAGAGATTCATTATTTTAGTTGAAAATTCAACACTTTTCTTGAAAATGAGTCTGTATTGTTGTTTAATTCGTATTTATTTGTATAAAATTAATATCCTTGATAGAAAACTCAACTATTTGCTTGAAAGTTAAACTATTCGTTAAAAATTCATGTTATTTTTTTTAAGATCCGTCTCCTTGGTTAAAATCTAATTTTGTTTTGTTGAAAATCAACTTTGTAAACTGAAAATTTAACTATATATTATGTTTTTTGTTCAAAATTGATAGCTTTTTGTTCAAAATTGAACTATTTGATTGAAAATTAACTTTTTTGGTTGGAAAATAATTTTTTTTTAAATTCCTAATTTAGGTTTAAAAAATTACCTTCTTTTTTTTGTAGGAATTTCGACTTTTTGGCTTGAAAATGCAACATTTTGAATGAAATTTTTTCTTCAAGAAACTAAAAATTTGTTATTGGAAATTCCTTTTTTGAATTTAAAACTTGAATTGTTTTGGTTGAGGGTTCAACTAGTTAATTGAAATTTTATATTGCTTGGTTTAATTTAACTGTTTTTTTATTGAAAATTGAAACATTTTTTGGTTCAAAGTTAATTATTTAAACTTAAAATTGATAGTGTTTAGTTAAAACTTGATATGCATATTTTCTTATAAATTCGACTTTCTTGGTTGAAAATTAATCTTCTTGTTTGAAAACTTCCCTGTTTAATTGAAAGCTCGAAAATGTGATTTTTTATCAACTCTGTTAATTTATACAACTTTTTTTTTTAATAAGAAATCAAATACTTTGAATTCTGATCTAAAGAAATGGATTTTAATTAATTTAATATCCAAAAAAAAAACTCGACAATAAAGTGCACTTGCAATTACTATAAGTCTGCGATGCTGGAAAGTAAATATCAAGTAAAATTGTAAGCGATTTGTAATTATTTTTAAATGAGAAGGAAAGATAATGAAACGACTAAAGAACGCGATCTATATTGTATATTTTTGTTGAAAGATAAATGAAATCTTGAATGAAATATGGTGACGTAGTAAATAAATACCTAAAATCATAGTTGGTGAAGTGAAATAATCGAAATGGTGTGGCACATTGATCTTAAACTCTCTGTTAGTATTATCTACATTTGTAGAGAAATTTAATTTAAATTTAAAAAAGGTGTATTTAAGAACTGCTAATTGAAAAAAAAAACTCTTAAGCACTACTTCTTCCTGATTCTCTGATGGAACCCTTGTTAATCTGTTTTCTCTATCAATAATTAACAGATATATCGAAATCTTCCGAAGCAGTTTATCCGAAGTGCGCGCTAGTATCGGGCCTAAAATGCGAGGTGGTCCCATGAGTGGATTTAACCAAAGGCCAGCTCCTTATGATCAGCGCGACAGATTCGGTGGAATGAACCGATTCAGTAACAATGGCAGGAATGCAAGAAACAGAGGTGGTGAGTTTCATTTTATGATTATTTCAGGGTCCATTCCCTCTTTTTTTTTTCTTTTGTTTGATGAGAATTTTATGCATTTACCTCTTATTTTTAAGCTGATATTTATTTTTTAATAGCTTTGAGAAAATCTAACATAACTGTTTCAACAGTGTTGAAAAATTTTAATCGCGCAATCATTGTTTGTTAAATACCCTGAGCGTCTTTTTCTTTAACTGAAGTTTTTTTATATTGAAAATTTTTTAAAATTAAATTTACAAGTAATCCTTTTTTATATGAAAACCTTATGCAAATTGAGAAGAATTTGTACCTTTTTATAATCGTGCGAGTTTAAATTAAAACGTTGAAATTTTCTAATAAATTATAGAAAATATTATACATGATTTATGTTAGTTATTTTTTTTAACATTATCATTGACAAGCTCGAACAATTTCGGATTGTGTTAGTGTTTTTTTTTCTTGTCAGAAATTGAAATTTGTATGACAAAATCAGTAGATTTCAAAGCAGATCATATGTTTTGAACAATTTTAGGTTACGTTGCTGTTTTTTGAAAGAAATTGTTATTTTCAAACAAAAATCATTAAACAAGATTTTTCATTTTTGAACAGTTTCTCGTTATATTATTGTCTTTCACAGAAAATCGATTATTATGAACATAAACCATTTGACTTTAAAAACTTAACTTTTAATCTTCAACAATTTTAGGTTATGTCATTGGTTTCCGCTTAAATTAAAAAAAAAAAACTTTAAACGTTATATTTTTAATTGTTCTATTTAAACAAATTTAATTTGAAAGTCAGATTGTTCAATTTTGATAAATAAATAACAAATAAGCACCTATTATTCGTAGAAAAAAATTCGAGGTAGTTGAAGAGATATTTAGAAGTTTTGAAAAATTTGAAATTATTTCAAATAATTTTAACGAAGTGTCTACGTGTAGCCACAAAATCCGGCTATTCGTACCAAAATTATTTTGTAAATAGCCCACGGCCTAATTTAAAACAAAATATAAATCTTGGCAGATTACGTACAAAAAATGTAGATGCTTTTTAGGAATTTGGAAAAGCTTCAGAGGAAAAAGTAACATTTCCTTGGAAAATTGATTTTTTTTTTTTGAAAAATTAATTTTAAGAGAATATTTAGAAAGATCGACAATACGCAATTCAAAATTTTTTTACTTAAAACTTTTTATTTTTTAACTTACATTTTTAGTTTAAAGAATTTTTAAATGCTTTCTTAAAGACTTGAACAAATCAAAAATAAAAGCTTTTAATGTTTAAAAATTTTGGATAAAAAACATTTCTTTAAATAAATAAATAATTTTTTAAAATTAATCTCTACTTTAAGTAATAAAAAATGAACAAAACCGATTTTAAACTAGTTCAAAATTTAAGAATTTTCAGATTTTTTAACGTTAAAACTTTAACGGTTTTAATTTGAAAGTCTTAGTTATTAAACAAATGTGAACGTGTGACTGAAAGTTTATAAACTATTTTCAACTTAAAAATAACTTCATAATAATATATTCTTAATTAAAGGATTTTATTCAATTAAAAATATTGTTTCAGTCTAAAATATTGAATTTTTAACCTATTCAATTCGAAATTTTGAATTAAAAAAAAGATTATTAATTGAATATTTAGCAATATTTAAATTTTCATTTAAAACAAGTAAATTGAAACCAAATGTTAAAAAGCAAAGAATCTTCAACTAAATTGTTTGATATAAAAAGCTTGGAATCTTTAAAATTTCGAAGAGCATTTAAACTTTGAACCTTACAATTTTAATTGTTGCATTTGAAAAACTCTTAATTTGTAAGTGAAATTTTTTAATTTTGATGTATAATTTACAAATAAACATTTGTAAAACAAATTTGAATAATTTTAAGAGATATTTGGGAGTTTTAAAAAGATAAAAAATTATCATGCTATTTTAGAAAGTTTTCTCAAAATCTTCTAGAATCTTTTTGAAAATTTTGTTAAAATATTTGAAAAAATTTTAAAAATTCTCTCAAAATAATGTTTCAAAATAAAAAATTATGTTTAATTTTCCTATGAATCTTAAGAAAATCTTTTTATTCTTTTGAAGGCTTTAACAATGCTTGAAAAGAATCTACTTTTTTTGTTTAAAATCTGCGAAAATCTACATTTTGTTTTATATTAGGCTATCATTTCAAGTTTTACATTAAGTTTGAATCTTTTCAAAACTTCTACATATCTCTTAAAATTACTCAAATTTCGCCTACAAATAACAAATGTTCAATTGTTATTTATACATCCAAATTGTAAAGAAATTTTCTAAAATTTGCAGGATTTTCTGAAAATTATAGAAAAAATTCAATTAATTTTGACAGATATTTAAAACTTCTGAAAAAATTTCCAAAATCATTTTAAATTTAAAACAACTGCTAGATTTCTCAAGATTTTGAAATAAAATTTTGAAGCTTTTCAAGGATGTTTAAACTATTTAAAAATAAAATAATTAAATTTCTTATTTAAGAATTGTTCATTTAAAAAGTTTTCAATATTTAATGTTTCTAGCTTAAAATTTCTTAAAAATTATATAATTTTGAAAATTTGAAAGTCCATTGATTGATTTTTAATTTTAGAGTATTGAAAATGATAACGTGGATTTATATTTTTTTATATTGAAAAATGTGAGTACCATCAATTTTATACGCGTAAATTATTGAGCATTTGAATATAACATTTTGTAATTAAAAATTTTCAAATTAAAATTTTAAAAATTCAAAATTCAACAGTTCCGCTTTCAGTGCTTTCATTGGCAGCTCAGTTTTTATTACTTCAAATGAAACAATTTTTAGATTTAGTGTTCCATTATCTAAATTTCATGGACCGTGAAAAATGTTCGCGAACCGGGAAATGACCAGGAATTTATTTCGTCGATTAAAACGGCTACCCTGAAATTATTAAAAATTTGAATAAATGTAAAGCAACATGTAAATTAAAAAAATTGTAATCATTCCAATTATAAAAAAATGTAATCGTTCCATTTATAATGCTTCTAGCTTAAAATTACTTAGAATTATTTAATTTTGACAAGTGTTAGCAGCTTCCATTTTATAATTGTGCATTATTGAGCTTTTAAATACAAAATTTTGTTTTAAAAGTTTGAAATTCAAGAATTCAACTGTGAGTGCTTTTATTTGCAGCTCAGGTTTTATTATGTCAAATCGAAAAAAATTTAGCTTTAGAGTTTAATTTTTTCAATTATATTGATCGTGAAAAAAAATCTGAATAAAAAAATGTATGCCTCATGAGATAGTTGAAAAAAAAAATGGTTAATGTTTTTTTAGACTTTGACGGAGGTCTTTGGGGAGGCGGTGGCGGTGGCGGAGGCGGTGGAAACAACTTTTCCTCTCGTGGCAGCGGAATGGGAATGCGAGGCGGTGGAATGGACATGAAAGGTGGCGGCAACTTCAGAGGAAGCGGTGACAATTGGAACGGAGGCGGCAATAATAGCATGCATTGCATTCATATGCGGGGTCTGCCTTTCCGAGCCACAGAACAGGACATTGCTGACGTAATTATTTGAGTTTATAAAACAAAATTTAAATTTGTTTGCCTATTTTTTTAAAATGAGAATCGAGTTCTAGGCCCTCGGACTCATCACACTATTGACACTTTTTTAAAACTATGGCACTGTTTTTCTACTATTAATTTTTCAGCAAAAACAGGAATTTTCCACAATTTATGTAAATTTTCAACTAAATAGTTTGTAAAATAAAAGTTATTTTAGTCAACATTTTATTTGATTAATTTTTAGGGGTTTTTTTTCTAGCGTTTTTTAACTACCCAGTTGAATATTTAAATTTAAAGAAGAGTTTGCAACCAAAAATGAAGCATTTAAATTTGCATTCCAGAGAATTATTGTAAAAAAAATCGTTTTCTGCACACAAAAAACGGTGAATTTTAGACGAGAAAGTTTATTTTCAACGAAATCGTTCACATTTTCTTTTTGGCAACAACAAAAAACGGATTTTGAACAAAGATTATGAATCCTCTACCAAAAAAAAATTAACTTTCAAGGAATTAGTTCAACTTTCAACCAATTAGTGGACATTTTATCATGAAAAGATAAATCTTTAACGAAAAATATAATAGTTGATACTTCAAAAAAAAGAGAGAACAATTTAATTTATAATAAAAAAAGTGCATTTAACTAGTTGAATCCTCAGTCCGAAAAAAAATAATTATCTACGAAACAATTGCATTTTTATTCCAAAAACTTCAATTCTAACAAAATAGTTGAATCTTCAGTTTAAAAGACTAATTATTAACAAAACAAAATTTAAGTTACATTTTCAGATAAAAAAAAATTAATTTCCCATTTAAAAAAACTTTCTATAAAACAGTTGAATTTTGAACATGTAGGGCAATTTTAAAATAAATAAAATAAATAAAATAAATAAAATAAATAAAATAAATAAAATAAATAAAATAAATAAAATAAATAAAATAAATAAAATAAATAAAATAAATAAAATAAATAAAATAAATAAAATAAATAAAATAAATAAAATAAACAAAATAAACAAAATAAATATAATAAAATTAAAAGTTCATTAAAAAACGGAATAGTTACATTTTCAGTGTGGCATTTGCAGGACAAATTAAATTAATTTTAAAAGTAATTTAGAAGTTATAAAAAAATTTTTTAAATAATTTTAAATTTAAAAAAATTTTATATCACTTCTAGGTTTCTCAAAATTTTGAAATAAAAATTTTAAACTTTTCAAGCATGCTTAAAATATTAAAAATGAAAATACTTTAACTTCTAATTTAAGAACTTGTAAGTTGAGAAATCTAAGTTATTAAATTTTTAATGTTTCTATTATAAAATAACTTAATAATGTAATATTGAACAAATTTGAAGTTCATTGAATGATTCTTTAGTTTAGAGTATTGAAGATGTTAAGGTGGATTCATATTTTTGAACTTAATTTAAATTTGTGAACTCTATAATTTATGAATTATAAAAATTGGGGATTTTGGAGTTTAAAATCATTAAACTTGAAATTATTCAGTTGAAAAGTGTTAGTACCTTCCTGCTTATACGTGTAATTTATTGAATGCTTTAATTTGTTTATTTTATATTACTGCAATTTTACTGTTTAGAATAGAGTTCGATTTTTTAAATATTATTGACCGCGGAAAATATTTGCGAACCGGGAAATGACCGGGAATATATATATATATATTTTTTTTTTATCAAACTGGTCATCCTGAAAAAGTTATAACACTATTTTTTTCTTCAAATTTGTGACAATATTTACACTATTTTTTTTTATCTCTGAAGTGAGTCCGAGACCTGTTTTGTTTTATCGGTGAAGAGAGTAGTAGTAGTAATAGTCTGAGGTCTGGAGTTTATTAAAAAATTATTTTTCTGTTTCAGTTTTTCCGACCGCTTGCACCAGTTAACATTCGAATCATCCTTGAGAACAGTGGACGTGCTTCTGGAGAAGCTGATGTTGAATTCGCGACTCATGAGGAGGCCGTGAAAGCTATGTCAAAGGTTCGTGAAATTGAGATTTTGAATTGTCTTTCTCAAAATTCAAGAAAAATCTCGTATTTTTTCAAGCTAAATCTATTTATTTATTTATTTATTTTAGGACAAGAGCCATATGTCGCATAGATACATCGAGCTTTTCCTGAACTCATCTACTGGACCAAGTGGTGGTGGTGGTGGCGGTGGTGGCGGTGGAATGTCCCTTGGTGGCATTGGAAATTTCTGCGGTTGTAAGTTTAAACTTTAATTTCAATCGTTTTTTTTTTCTCAATATTTTGTCAAATTGTGATTTTTTAAAATTATTGTATCATTCAGTTTACAATGCTTAATTCGAAAATCTTTCACTCTAAAAATTTTCCATTTTAATTTTTAAGCAATTTAATTTAATTTAAAGAATTTTAAAATGCAGTTTTAAAGGTTAAAACAAAATTAGAAGTTTTTAAAATCAAAGATTTTAAAAATAAAAATCAGAGTGGCTGAGGCTGACAGACCGAGAAACCGGGAATTTCACGAAATTTTCAGAAGAAAAATCTGCCCAAGTTCGATTTTAACAGTTTTTGAAATAATTAATATGCAGTTTTGAAGATGTAAACAATTAAAATGATTTGAAGTTGAACCTAGATTCGTTCAAAATTTGACAATTTCCAGGTTGTATAACTGTTTCAATCCGAAAGTCCTAATAAGAATTGATATTAATATATCATTTATTCCGATCATTTTATTTTTAATTCAGAGTTTCTGGTCTTCCTTTATATTATTTTTTATATTAAATTTAATTAATAAATTTAATAATATATAATTTCTATTAATTTGTTTCGCCATTAAAAAATGTGAACGTGCGTTTTACTATTTTCAACATAAAAATAAATCCATAATAATATAGTCACAATTAAAGATTTTTATTAAGTTAAAAATATTGCATGTCTAAATTATTTAAATTTTATCCCATTTAATTTGAAATTTCTTAATGTAGAATTAAATTGAAACCAAATATTTAAAAGAAAACAATTTGAAACTGATTTGTTTCACATAGAAAGCTTTTAATCTTTAGATTTTCGAAGAATTTTTAAACTTTTAGCGTTACAATTTTAATTGTTCTATTTAAAGTGTTTAATTTATAGGTGAAATTGTTAAATTTTGACGCATAAATAATAATTGAACACTTATTGTTTGTAGAAAAAAATTTGAGTACATGGAAGTTTTGAAAAGATTCAAAGTTAATTAAAAACTTGAAATTATTTCAAGTAATTTATATGAAGTGTGTTAACATTTTTTTCAGAACTTGTAAATATGTTTTAAGATTAATAGAAATATTTCTACAATTTTTGAAAATCTTGCAAATTAAAAAAATATCCTTAAAATTTTCCATAATTTTTCAAAGTGAAAAATCATTTTCAATATTGCTAAGAATCTTAAGAAAATTTTTTATTCGTTTGAAGTCTTTGACAATTCTTAAAAAAATTCTAAAATTTTATTTGAAATCTGCAAAAATCTACATTTTATTTTAAATTCGGCTGTACGTATTTGAAATTATTTCAAGTTCAAAATTTAATTTGAATTTTTTTTAAACTTCTAAATATCTTTTAAAACTACTCTTAATATTTTTACAAATGTGTTCTATTGTTATTTATAAATAAAATTTTTTTTTAATTTTCAGGATTTTATAAAAATTATAGAAAAAATTCAATTCATTTGAAATATATTTAAAAGTTCCGAAAAATTGAAAAATTATTTTGAATTTGGAAAAATTTTAAACCACTTAATCTGAATCTTTGAACTCTATAATTTATAAAATTCATAAATTTTACAGTTTATTTGCATTTCATTTAACATGTTCATTTAAAAAGTGTTAATACCTACCATTTGGTACGTGTAAATTTTTGAGCATTTGAATACACAATTTTCGAATTGAAAAACTTTGAAACTTAAATTTTAAAAGTTTGGAATTCAAGGGTTCCACTTTGAATGCATTAAATTTGTTGTTTATTGTTAATTGCTTTACATGAAAAAATGTTTAGAATATAGTTTGATTTTCTCAATTTCATTGGCCGTAAAAAATGTTTGCGAACCGGGAAATGATCGGGAATTTGTTTCTTCGATTAAAACGGCCACCCTGAATAATTAAAAAATAATCAATATTAATTATGTAAATAGAGTGTGTGTATCTGATGGATGATTTAAAATTTCATATTTTTCAATGATTAGTTTTAGGGTGAAAAATTCATACAGGTACACAAAATGAATTTTTCAAATAAATTGTTTTCGTGTAAATAATTATCAAAAATTGGGCTCACATTTCATTGAATATAATCTACTTTTTTCTTTGATTCTGCCAATATCCGAACTTTGAAAAAAACGTGCTAAATTTGAGATAAAAAGTATGTTTAAAATTTCAAAAAATAAATTTGTCTGCTATTGTAATATAAAATTATACAACAATGTTATTTCATTTGTAAAAATAACTTTATATTTTAGCTAACAATTAAACTATTTTTTGGTTGGAAATTCAACAGTTTGAATGACATTTTTTGTAATGACGTAAAATTTAACGAATCCAGTTTTTATATTCCATAATTTTAGTTAAAAGTTCCTCTCTTTGTTTGAAATTTGAACTCATAATTTAATTTGACAATTAATGTCTGGATCAAGATTTATTTTTTAAACTGAAAATTAAACTATTCCAGTTTAAAATTGGACTATTTTGTTGAAAATTTATTTATTTATTATATAGATGAAAATTAATTTTTAACCGAAAATTTAACTTTGTTACAAATTAATTTTTCGGTTTTACTTGAAATTCTTAGTTTTAAATTTTTAGTTGAAAGTTCATCTCTTTGATTAAAGATTTTTAATTTGAGTGAAAAATTCATTTTTATGGTTTAAAATTGAACTATTTCAGTTAAAGACTTACAATTTATTTGAAAAGTCTTCACTTGGTTTGAAAGTAAAACTATTTTTTTGAAATTATTTTTTGTGGAAAGTAATTTTTGTAACTAAAAATTTGACTTTTTCCAAATAAATATTTCATTGTTTTAGTTGAAAATTCATCTGTTTGATTGAACAACAATTTTTTTAATTTAAAATTTAAATATTGTAGTTTTGGTTACCATTTTTTTTTTGTAGTAAAACTTTATTTTTGGTTTTGTTTTCTTTATAATTCAACTATTTCAGTTGAAAACTCATCTTTTTAGTTTAGAATTGAATTTGAATTGAAATTAAAGTTACCTTTAAATTGAACTGTTTTCTCGAAAATACGTTTTTCTTTTTGAAAATTAATTTATCTAGCTAAAATTTTAATTTCCATTTTTTTATTGTGGGTAACCGCCATAAAATCCTCCTATTGAAATTTGAAAAAGGGTCCCCTTTGGCCAAAAAAAAGAATTTCAAATAATCATTGGACAAAAATGAAAAAGAGGAAAAAATAATGAGAAATCAGATCAAACAAAATCCCCTTCTATTTTTTTGTTTTATTTTTAAACAATTTCTTTCGTCTTTTATTTTTATTATCAAAGTAAAATAAAAGAACATGCATAATATTTTGCCAATGTTTCGGTATTCATACAGCCCTCTTATTAAAGTAAGAAAAATGTGCATTGGAGGCAAATTGTGTTGACTGGGATAATGGAAAAACTTGACTGGGAATTTGAAATGGTTTGCCGACTCTACAATTGAATTTTTTTTTTATTTTTACAGCCGGTCTCGGCAACAACTTCCGAGGGGGATACTCGCCAAACAATCGTGGATATGGCAATAGTCAACTCGGAGGAAGCAATTACAACAGCTTTTGAATTCAGATAACTTAACGCGCTCTCGACGATAAAAAGTATTGAAAAAAATCCGAAAAGTAATGCGCAAAGATCATCGGTTGAATATGAGTGAGCTCGCTATGTATTCTTTTTTTTTTTTTAATTGAAATTACGCATAGAAGATAACTTTAAGACAGATAGATTAGTAGTCACTAGGATTTTTTTTAGAAAAGAAAAAGAGATCGTACGATTGTACGAATGAGAAGTGCGCATGAATAATTTCTAATTTTTGAATGAAGAAAATGTTTTCAAAAGTACCTTAATTAATAAGAGTACTTTTTTCTCAACAGACTATCAATATCATTGTAAAATTGTATTCTGAGTGACTATAGGATTCTCGAGACTAGAAAACGGAATATTAAATTGTTTTTATGGTCGAGAAAATAATCTCTTTTCGCCCATCTCTCTCTCACTCTCTGTCTCTGTCGGTTAGAGGTTGTTTTCACTTTGACTGGATATTAAAGTCATAATCTTGCTGGAATTTTTTGTCTAGTGGTAAATCTGTAAATTGTATTACGAGTGCAAATATTGGACTTGTGGGTTTTTACATTTAAGTAAATGTTGACTTTTTTTTTACATATCTTTAACTTCATGTTCTTTGTACCATTTAAAGAAAGTGCGACCTGGTTCGCAGTTTAGTCTCATCGAAGAAGAAAAACACGAATTGCATTTGATAGTGACAAATACAATTAATTGTAGTTGCGAGATATCGCTCTTTGCGATAATTTAAACTCTACTTTTTACCAAAGTTCTTTTTAACGTTTGCATTTTTCTCTGTTTTGAAGATTTTTTTTTTTTTTTTTTTTGGTTGTCTTCTTTCGTTTTTCAACTCCATTGATAACGAGTGGATTCCACTGATTTCCCAATTCGAAACGAGTGTTTGCACCGCACATGTCAACGTCCTAGATACTTATATTTTGTACGCAAAATAAATTTCACCGCAAACTAGTTTAGATTCAATGCGATATTTGAATCAGTACGAGTCAGTATCGAGAAAAGTAGTCACTGTAAATGTAAATTATACTTTACTCGATGATAATAAAACGTGTGAACATCACTATATACGTGGTTCTCATTTATTTATTTTTTTAAATTCATTACTGCGTATGTGTTTCGCGTTTTCAGAATCGTAGGGTTTCTGGCGATCCGGGAAATCCGTAAAAAAAATGTCAAGCCGTAAAAAAAATGTCCGTAAAAAAAATTGTCAATTTGCAATTTCGAAAAAAATTTCTCGTGAGTATTATCTTTTTAGTTATCAATTTTATTGTTTGGTTGCAAAATTAACTATTTTGTTAAGAATTCGTCTTTTGGTTTAAAAATTAAGCTATTCTAAAATATTAACCTTTTGTTTGAAATTCATATTTTGTTGCTGATAAGTCAGCTGAAACCCTTTTTGGATGAAAACTATTTTTTCTGATTTGTCCCTTTTATTTAAAAGTTCATCTTTTTTAGTAAAAATATTTAGCATCTTTCTTGGATAAAAATGCAACTGTTTTGTTGAAAATTCAACTATACTAGAAAATTTACTTTTTGTTTAAAGTTCGTATTTGTGTGTTAAGTCAATTTAAATCTATATCAATGAAAATTCAACTTGTTTTTATTTTTTGTAATTTGTCTGTTTTATTTAAAAATTCTCCTGTTTTAGTAGAATTTTAATCTTTCTTGGATCAAGTGCGAGAGTTTGGTTAATAATTCAACAATTTTGTTAAATAGTCGTACTTTATGGTAGAAAATTTACAACTATTTGTTAGAGAATTTATCTATTTTTTCGTTAAATTTATCATCCTTTTCTGTTTAAAAAATTTCTTTTTTTGCATTGATTTTTGTTTTTTGTATGAGAATTATTTTTTGTTCAAAAAACATCTTTTGACCTTGAAAAGTTAACTGGAATCTTTTTTGGATGGAAATTGAATCTTTTATAGATACAAATGCAAATGTTTGAAAATTTATTTATCTTTTTGATTTAAAAATTCATCATCTCTTATAGTAAAAATTTAATCTTTCCTGGATAAAAAGCGAGATTTTTGTTAAAAATTCCACAGTTTTGTTAAATAGTCGTTCTTTTTATAGTAGAAAATTTACTTTTTGTTTGAAATTTGTATTTTGGTGTTGAAAAATGAACTGAAATCTTTTCTGGATGAAAGTTGAACTTTAAAAAAAATGGCTGGTTTTTTATTAAAAATTCATCTATTTTAGTACAAATTTCATTTTTCTTGGATAAAAATGCAACTATTTGGTAGAGAAATCATCTATTGTTTTGTTTTGATTTGATTAATTCATCCTTTTTGGTTTAAAAAATTCAACTTTTTGCGTTGATTTTTTTCAGAAACTTTATTTTTGTTTTAAAAAAATCATAGTTTGATCTTAAAAAGTTTAGTTGAATCTTTTTTGGATCAAAATGCAACTACTTAAAGAAGACTTTAATAAAAATTCATCTGTTTTAAGTGAAATTGAATCTTTTATAGATACAAATTGCAACTATTTGGTAGATAATTCAACAATTTTGTTAAAAATTCGTATTGCTGGATTGAAAATTCAATTTCTTTTGTAGAAACTTGTTTTTTTTTAAAAACTCATATTTTGAAAATTCAACTGGAATCTTTTTTGGATAAAAATTAAACTATTTTATTGTTTTTGTAATAAAAATTCATGTTTTAAAAGGAATTTCATATTTTTTGGATAACAATGCAACTATTTGGTAGAGAATTCAACAATTTTGTTAAATATTCTTAGTTTTTTATTGAAAATTCAATTTTTTTTGTAGAAACTTGTTTTTTGTTTTTAAAAAAGAATGATATTTTGACCTTGAAAAGTCAACTGCAATCTGTTTTGGATGAAAATTAAACTATTTTATTTTTTAGTAGTAAAAATTCATGTTTTAAAAGAAATTTTATATTTTTTTGGATAACAATGCAACTATTTGGTAGAGAATACAACAATTTTGTTAAAAATTCCATTTTGTCGTAAAAACTTATTTCTTGTTCAAAAATTCATATTTTCATCTGGAAAAGTCAACTAGAATCTTTTTTGGATGAAAATTGGACCATTTTTATTTTTTTTATTTTTAAATTCATCTGCTTCAAGAGAAAATTCAATTTTTTGGATAAAAATGCAATCATTTGGTAGAGAATTCAATAATTTTGTTAAAAAGTAATCTTTTTTGGATTGAAAATTAAATTTTTTCGTAAAAAACTTCTTTTTTGTTTAACAATTCATGTTTCGATCGTGAAAAGCCAACTAAAATATTTTTTAACAGAAAATTCAACTACTTTTTGAAAAATTCATCATCTAGATTTAAAAATTCATTTGTTTTAGTAGAAATTTCATATTTTTAAAATGAAAAAGTCACTTTAGTTAAAAATGATTCCTCCTTGCTTGAGTAATGAACTATTTTGTTTGAAATATTTGGTTGAATCACTTTGTTAAAAAATCATTTTTTAAAGATTTATATTTTTAGTTCAAAATTCATCTCTTCGTGGAAAATTATTCTTTTTTAATTGAAAATTCAACGACTTGGGTAAAAAGTAATCTATATTTACCTGTTTAGTGGAAAAACCTTTTATTGGTCTAAAATTAATTTTGTAACTGAAAACGTAAATTTTCCATATTTTTAAGATAGATATTTTTAGTTGCAAACTCCCTTTTTGATATAAAAAAAATAATAAGTTTCTTGGCTTAAAATTTCATTTTTGTTAGGTCACATACATGAATGTTCAAAAATTTATATACACTTATTTCTTTCTTGAATGGAGAATTTTTATTTGTTGCAAATTAGTTTTTTTTTTGGTTTAAAACAAGATTTTTAATCTAAATGTGATCTTTCTTGATTGAACTATAAACTATGACACTTTAATGTTCAGAATTTATCTTTTTAGGTTGAAAATTCAACTATCATGTCACAAATTTAATTATTTTGTTGAACATTCAAGTACTTTGTGAGAAAGCCATCTTTTGTAGTAGAAAAGCTATTTTTTGTTGAAGATCATTTGAAAAATTTTTAATTCTTATCTGAAATACTGTTTTATTCCTTTTATAAAAGATTTCATGTTGAGAATATCGCAAGATTAAAATGCAGCTATTTCAATATTAAAGATCAAAGAAAATGAAAAATTAGTGAAGAAAAAATGAGGGAATTTTGAAAATAACTAACAAAAAATCGCGTAAAAATTGTTTATCTTACTATCTTCTTTTAATTCATCTCTTTTTGGTTAAAAAATTTCGTCTGCATTGATTTTTTTGTTATAAACTTATTTTTTCTTTAAAAAAAATCATATTTTGATCTTGAAAAGTTAACTGGAATCATTTTTGGATGAAAATTCAACTACTTAAACAAAATTTTAATAAAAGATAATCTGTTTTCAGAGAAATTGAATCTTTTATAGATGAAAATGCAACTATTTGGTAGAAAATCCTAAAATTTTGTTAAAACAATCTTTTTGGTTAAAAATTCGTCTTCTTTCATTGAAAATTCTTTTTATTTTTTCGTTGAAACTAATTTTTTTTAATTCATTTTTTGATCGTGAAAAAGTCGACTGAAATCCTTTTTAACCGAAAATTCAGCTATTTTTGTTTGAAAATTTATCTTTTTTATTGAAAAATTCATCTGTTATAGAAGAAATTTCATTTTTTTTAAATGTAAATCCAACTTTTTGGCTGAAATTTATTCTTCTTTGCTTGAGTATTCAACTATTTTATTTGAATGATTTGGTTCAATCACTTTGTTAAGATATCATTCTTTTCTAAGATTTATATTTTTAGTAAAAGTTCTTTTTTTTTTAGCTGAGAGTTGATCCATTTTGTTGAAAATTAACAGTTTAGTTAGCCTTTATTTAGTTTTCATCTTATTTTTAATTTAATTTAGTTAAATTTTTTTCATTTTTTTAAGGTTGATCTCTTTTAGTTAAAACTCATTTTTTAGTCAAATAAAATAATTTCTTTGGTTTGAAATTTCATTTTTGTTTGGTAAAACTATATCAGTTTCGTGGAAAATTAATTTTTTTCTGAAAAGTCATATTTATTGTTTGAAAATTCAATTTTTGTACAGAAAATTCGTTCTTCGGCTTGAAGGTTTAACTATTTCGATCAACTTTTAATCTTTATTTGTTGAAAATCCATCGTTATTTAAAATTTTTTTTGTATTTTTATCTTTTTTTTATTGAAATATAAACTATGACACTTTTTTGTTCTAAGTTTATTATTGAAGGATGATAATTCAACTGTGATGTAAAAAATTTATTTATTTTGTTTTTAAATTCAAGTATTTTGTTGAAACAAAATTTGTAATTGGTACCTAAATTGGTCACTTTTAATTTATAATATAAAGTTTGAATAAATATTCATTTATTAAAAGTTTTTAAACACGTGAATTCAAGCTTACATGAGATTTTAGGAAAGAATTATGAGTTAAAAATATTTTTGAAGACTTCAGATATGTTTAAAAAGAATCTATACATTTTTAAAGAAATATTTTCATTTTACAGGCATTTATGAAATTTTAGGATAAAATGGTATCAGTTTAATAGATATGTATAAAAATGAGGAAAAACTAAATTCCCAAAAAAGAAAATATTCGAAGTAGAAAATTTCCGAATTGGAAAATCTCCGATTGATAAAATTCCAAAGCATTGAAAAAAAGTTTAATTATTAAGTAATAAATAAAATACTTTTATTTGATGAACATATTTTTCATTTTATTAATTATTTTTTGTGTTATCTATTATTTAGACAAATAATTATTCAGATTCGGGAATTTTTCAATAATATTATAAGATTAAAGATTTTTAAATCGACTAATTTTTTATTTCGATAGCAATATTTGTGATTAAAGGAAAAACAATTTCCGAAATAAACACTAACATAACCTAAAATAGTTCATAATTTTAAATATAATTTCGAAGTCAAATGATTTTTGACTAATAGTATCAATTTTCAAAGAAAAACACTAACATAACAAAAAAATTTTCCAAATTGCAAATCTTTTTTTGAAATTTAATGATTTTTTTTTTAAATATCATTTTTCCGATGAAAAATTGTAACATAACCTTAAATTGTTCAAATATTGTAAATTATCTTTGAAATATATATCGTTATTTCCGGTGAAAATAGATATATTGAACTTATAGTTGAATACAAAAATTTAAAGTTTAAGGATTTTTTTTTACTAAAAATACCCATTTCTGGTGTAAAACGTAAAAATAACCTAAAATTGTTGAAAATTTATAAATTTTATTTGAAATGTTAATTTAAAAAATTTTGGATACCAGATTTCAAGGTTGTAAATCTTATTAAAAAAATTGTATTTAAAATTTAAATCTAATGATTTTTGTTTTAAAATACTAATTTTAGGTTTTTTCTTCGATTTAATTTTCAAAATATGAATAATATAACAACTTTGAGCAATGAAAAAAAGCTAATCAGGTTTTCAAAAAGAAATTTTATTTCAAACGCTTTCAATATTTAATTGTTTTAGTTTTCAAAGCTGCATTTAAAAATGTTTTAATCTGAAAATGTACGCCTAAAAAAGAAGACCTAAAATGGATTTATTATTATATATAATTTTTAAAGTACAAACATCGAGAATTAGGCCTTAAAACTAAATCATTTTAAAATTTCAAAATTAATAAATTAAAAATTGAAATTTTCTTTTTTAGTTTGAAGGGAAGAAATTTCAATTTGCCATTTTTTTAATTTGAGAAGGAACATTTTTTTTAAAGATTCATTCGAGTTGGAGGGAAATAAATTTTTATTCTATTTTTTCTGAATTGGAAGAACATTTCTATATTTTTAAGATTTGTATAGAACTGAAAGGTATGACATTTTTGTTATTTTTTTCAAAATTGGAGAAGAAAATTGGTTTATTTCTAAGGGATTTATAGAGTTGGATGGGGCGAAGTTTTGGTTATTTTTTTCTGTATTTGAAAGGGCCATTTTTTTTTTAATTCATCTCTTTTTGTAGAAGTTGAAATTTTTTTGGTTGAAAATGCAAAAATGTCTTACTAAAAATAAATCTGTTCTTGTTGAAAATTAACTTAAATGTTAAAAATTTAACTGTTTAGTTTAAGATTGATGTATTTTGTTAAAAATTCAACTTTTTTGGTAGGAAAACCATTTTTTGTCAAAAGTGCAACTGTTTGGTTGACAATTAATTTGTTTTAGTTATGGATTAAAGCATTTTGTTGAAAATTAGTTTTTATTCTTTAAATTGAACTGCTTTTTTTTTTAATTCACCTCTTTTTGTCGGAATTGAATTTTTTTGTTTAAAAAAACAACTGTTTGGCTAAAAATTAATATGTTACGGTGGAAAATTAACTTGATTTTTCAAAATTCAACTGTTTAGTTGAAAATCCATCTTTTTTGGTATAAAAATGATTTTTTTGTTGTTAAAAATGCAACTGTTTAAAAATTGATCTGTTTTAGTTGAAAATTAAAGTATTTAGTTAAAAATTGATGTATTTTGTTGAAAATTCGTCTTTTTTATTGAAAATTCTTCTTCTTGGATGAAAATGATTTTTGTTTGTTTGTTATAAAAGCAATTCTATTATTGCAAATTAATTTATTTGGTTTTATTTTTGGTCTTCAAAACTGCATTTTAAAATTCTTGAAATTGAAAATGTACGCATAAAAAAGAAGACCTAAAATGGAAAATTTATATAGTAAATTTGTGAAGGAAATTTCTATTTTCAAATTTTTCTGAATTGGAAGAGGAACCTTTTTTTGTTTTAAATATTTTATCGAGTTGCAAGGAAAGAAATGTTTTTTTTCTGAATTAGAAGAATATTAATTTATTTTTAAGATTTTTATGGAGTTGGAAGGCATGAAATTTCGTTTTTTTTTCTGAATTTAAGAAGGAAATTATTTTTTTTTAATTTTTATGGAGTTGGAAGGCATCAAATTTTGATTCTTTTTTCTGAATTTAAAAAGAAAATTGGTTTATTTTTTTAGATATTTATTGCGTTAGGGTGAACATTTTTATTTTTAATATTTTTTCTGAATTGGAAGAAGGTAATTTTTCCTTTTTTTTACATTTGTGGCAAGCTGGTTTTCAATATTTTATTAATTGACAGGTAAGTTTTATTTTCTGAATTAGAATAAAACATTTTTTTGTTTTATTATTTTATTGAGTTCAAGACAAGCAAATTTGGTATTTTAAAATTTTTTATCGATTTGGAAAGGGCAAAATGTTGGTTTTCATTATATGAATTGGAAAGAGAATAATTTTTCTTTTTAACATTTACATTGAGTTGTTAGGCTGGAGGTTTTAATTTTTTCTGGTTTGGAAGAGGTAATTTATTTATTAATTTAGAATTTTTATTGAGTTGAGGGGTGTAACTTTTTAGTTTAAATCTTTCTTTGGAATCGGAAGACGGTAATTTTTTATTGTTAATATTTTTATTAAGTTGGAGTTGAAGTAATTTTGATTACTAATTGTTTTTCTGAATTGGAAGAGGCCGATTTTTTTCTTTTTAACATTTTTATTATATACATATAAAACAATTTTATTATTAGCTTGGATTAAATTTTTTAATCAGATATTTTTAAATGTTTCGAATTTTGACATTTCTATTTTCAAATTTTCCTGAATTTGAAAAGAAAATTGGTTTATTTTTTAGATATTTATTGCGTTAGGGTGAAAATTTTTATTTTTAATAATTTTAGTGAATTGGAAGAGGTAATTTATTTATTAATTTAGAATTTTTATTCAGTTGAGGGGTGGAAATTTTTAGTTTAAATCTTTCTTTGGAATCGGAAGACGGTAATTTTTTATTGTTAATATTTTTATTAAGTTGGAAGTAAAGTAATTTTGGTTACTGATTTTTACATTTTTATTATATTTATATAAAACACTTTTATTATTAACTTGAATTTATATTTTTTCAGCAGAAATTTTTTAATGTTTCGAATTTTGTAGCTTTGACGAGTTGAAATAAAAAAATCTTCAGTTTTATGAGTTTAATTTTTTTATTTTTAATGACCCTGAGTTTTTTTTAAATTTTGGTTTGGAAGTAATTTCTGATGCACATATTTTCACTTTTCATTTCAAAGTGCTTTTTTAAAAACTGATCTTAACCCGAAAATCATACCAATTCCGATAAAAGAAGATATTGGGTATGTTCCGATTTGAGCAGTTGAGAGTTATTTAAGGTTTCAAAGTTGGCAATGCCAATGTATGAGCATAGGCTGCCGGTGCGCAATGATGCCTATGCTTATACATGGCATTGCCAACTTTGAAACTTTAAAAAACTCTCATATACTCAAATCGGAACATACCCTTTATAAACTTTTTAAAACCGGAAGAAATGGTAATTCTGATCCAGTAATTTGCGGGAAAGTTTAAAAGAAATTTTCGCTAGACACCCTGGCATCGAGTTGCATTCAACTGATGATACGTTTGAGGGTCGGTCTTTGTTTCTATCTTATCCGCCTTGATAGCATTTCACTTTCTATGTTATCTTATCAGTTAGTCGTTTCATTGTAGTCGTCAAATATTTTTTTTTTATGAAACTTATGCGCTTCTCATCTCGGATCCATTGAAACGCGGAGAAAATTACTTTCGCGCGCGTTTTTTCTGCTATACTACGTGCCAAGTGATTTATGACGTGGACTTGTAGCTGATAATAAAAATAATCTTTGTTAAATTTGCGTGATGACGTTTCAAGATATGCATATGTGGATGAGCTGATTCTTTTATTGAAAGAAGTGGATAAATTGGGTGATTAATTTTTTTTCTTATCGCATTGGACACTTGTCTTAATATTTACTCGAAAATTACTCATTTTTGACCTGCTATTCTTATTTTAATATCATTCAAATTCAATTCCGTGACCAAAAGTAGTTTAATTTTTTATTCTTTTGCAAAGTAAAGTAATAGCAAAGAAAAATAATTGCTTTTAAAGGAGAGATTGATTTATTGCGAAACTTTTCGTATCTTGTGAAATATTTTTTTTTTATCTCTCTGTAAATAGTATTTGAGATTTGAGAGAGAAAAGATATTGATTCATGCAGTAATTGTTCGTTGCAATCAATTATTTTGTACAATCAGAAATTTTAACAAATCAATTTTAGTGCTCAATTTTTTTTTATTTAAATATAAAATTAAACAATGTTTTTTTCATTTGTAGAAGTAACTTGATAGTAATGGATTTAACTATTTTGTTAGAAATTCGTTTTTTTGTTTGAAATTAATTTTTTTAACTGAAAATTTAATTATTCTATTTATGGTGAAACTAGATTTTTTGGGTAGAAAATTGATCTTGGTGGAAAATGATCCTTTTGCTTGAAAACTCAACAGTTTGGTTAAAAAATTTTCTATCTTGACTGACAAATCTTGGTTGAAAATTCGTCTTTTTTCGTTTTTAATTTTAAATTAAAATCGTTTTTAGTTGAAGTGGCAGCTATTACTTTTTAATTGAGAATTAATATTCTTTGGATGAAAATTCAACTATTTGGTTGAAAGTTGAACTCTTGTTCACAATTCATTTTTATGTTGCTGAAAATTTATCATTTAATTTAAAATGAATCTCTTTGGTTGGAAATTTAGCTGTTTTGTTGAAAATAAATTTTTTTTTAGCTCAAAATTTAACTATTTTATTTAAAATTCGTTTTTTTGTTCTTGAAAATAAATCGTTTAACGACAAATTTAACTTTTGAATGTTTAGCTAAAAATTCATTCTTTTGGCTGAAATTGAAACATTCCAATTAATGTTTCATCATTTTACTTAACAATTGATCTGTTTAGTTAAAAAATAAACGACCTGGTTCGAAGTTAAACTTTTTTGTCAAGAATTGCTTTTTTTTAAGTCATTATTTTAAATAAAATGTCGTCCCTTTCGTTGAAAATTGAACTATTTTGTTGAAAATTAATTTTTTTACATGAAAATTAAACTATTTTATTAAAAAAATTTTTTGCGGAAATTTAATTTTCTATGCTTATTGTTCATTCCAAAGGAAACTTTAACTTTTTTATACAAAATTTATTTTTTGTTGATGAAAATGGATTTTTACAACGGTAAATTTAATTTTTTAAAGTTTAGTTACAAATTTATCTTTTTTAGTTGAAAATGCTTATTTTTTGCTCGAGCATTAATCTTTTATTGGTATAAAAATGACCCGTTTTAGTTAATGATTCATAATTTGAGTTAAAAATCAAACGAATGGGTTCTAAGTTGAACTCTTTTGTTAAGAATTCTTTTTTTTTTAATAATCTAACTATTTTATTGAAAATTAATTTTTGCGACAGAAAATTCAACTAATCCAGTTGGTTATTCCATGATATTAGTTTTAAATTCATCTCTGGTTGAAAATTAATATTTTTTAAATAAAAACTTAACTATTCAATTTTTGATTGAAAATTTATATTTTTTAGTTAAAAATGCACATTTTTCTGAAACATTCTTTTTTTAATCGAAAATTAATCTTCTTAAATAAAAATTCATCTTTTTGGTTGAAACATTAACTCTTCTACATTGTTATTCGTCATTTTAGTTAAAAATTAATTTTTATTAATTGAAAGTTTGACTATTTTATTTTTTTATGAATGTTGATCATTTTTTATTTTAAAAATTCAACTACATGGTTTAAAATTCATCTATTTTTTTGATTATTCGTCTTTTTGGTAGAAAACTAATTGATATTAGATTAATTAGCAATTGTTTGGCTAAAAATTAATCTGTTTCGTTTAAAAATTAATTTGATTGTTTAAATGTTAACTACTTAGTTGAAAATTTATCTTTTTTAGTAGAAAAACAATTTTTTGGTTGAAAACTGTTTTGAATAAAATTTAACTATTTGTTTGTACATCTTATTGATTGTTTGAAAATTCATATTCTTTCGTTTAAAATTCAATGATCTTTTAGAAAAACCGTCTTTTTGCCTTGAAAATTCAGCTTTTTGATACAACAAAATTTTGTTTATAAAATTATTTTTTTAGTTGGAAATAATTTTTTTAACTGAAAATTGAGCTATTACATATTTTATTGAATCTTTATAATTTAAATGTAAAATTGATCTTTTCTAGTTAAATATCCAGTATTTGATTTGAAATTGATATATTTTACTGAAAATTATATAACTATTATATAATTATGTAACTTATAAATTATATAACCATTTTTATTTTAAATTATTTTGTTTAAGTGTCAACTATTACATTTTTTGTTAAAAATTAATTTCTTTTTGTAGAATATGAAAATTTTTTTAGTTAAAAATGCAAAAATTTGTAACTAATAATTAATCTCTTTTGGTTGAAAATGGAATTAATTGTTAAAAATTTATGAATTTTGTTGAGGATTCCTTTTTTTTGTAAGAAAACAACATTTTTTTTAGTAAAAAATGCAACTGTTTGGTTGAAAAATAATTTGTTCAAGTTGATTAAAAATTAAAACTTTTTAGTCTAAACTTTAAAATATTTAATTAAAAAATGTTAAAAACTAACAAAAAAAACTAAAAACTAATCAAATAAAAAATGAAACAAAATTCAACTGATTTGCTGAAAATTCGTATTTTCGTAGAAAATTATACTTCTTTGTGGAAAATTTAACTATTTACGGATGTGTTGAAAATTTATCTTCTTTTATAGAAAATTAATTTTCTGGGTTAAGGGCATGTGACACAGCTAAATACCTATATTACCGACCACAGTTTTTCAGTTCACTGAATGTTTTTTTGAATCTCAGAACTTTTTTTGTAAATAAA
>NC_046666.1:34610615-34611848 GCF_010883055.1 Belonocnema kinseyi | reverse complement strand
AGATGAAATAATTTTCAGTGAAGTTCCTACCAAAATGAAGTACCTAAACGTACTTTATTGCACTCTAATACATTTTCCG
Source organism: Belonocnema kinseyi (assembly GCF_010883055.1). Classification (NCBI taxonomy): domain Eukaryota; kingdom Metazoa; phylum Arthropoda; class Insecta; order Hymenoptera; family Cynipidae; genus Belonocnema; species Belonocnema kinseyi. The sequence continues at coordinate 34,611,769 of NC_046666.1, read as the reverse complement.
AAGTTTCAGCTCGATATTTTATTTACAAAAAAAGTTCTTAGGTTCAAAAAAACATTCAGTGAACTGAAAAACTCTAGTCGGTAATATAGATATTTAGCTGTGTCACATGCCCTTAAGAATGTAACTACTCAGTTGAAAGTTGAACTATTTTCTTAATTCATGAGAAATAGCCAGATTGAATTTTGAATGAAAACTTTTAAACGCTTAAAAAATTTTTATTATATAAAATTCCATTCCTAAATGTGTTAATTCTCGACTACTGAAGAATCTCGAATAATAAAATTTCCGAATTTTATCATTCTGGAATTTTAATAATCCGAAATTTTTTTATTTGGCCATTTTATTAATGGGGGTTTTTTTAATTTGGAAATTTCATTGATCGAAAATTTTATTATTCAGAAATTTGATTTTTTGGAAATTTTATTATTCGGGAATGATAATAATCTGACATTTTATTCGGGAATTTTTTAATTTAGGAATTGTATTAATCGGGAATTTTCTTACTGGGGAATTTTATTAATCCAAAATTGTATTATTGAAGAATTTTATTAATTGAATTTTTTTTTTTATTCGGGAATTTTCCAATTTGGTAATTTTTTTTATTCGTGAATTATATTAATCGAAATTTTATTCATCCGAAATGATATTATTCGGGAATTTTCAGTCGTTTCGTAAATTCGTATTTGAATGAGCAAGAAAACCCGGGAAAGTACCGTTAATTTCTTTTCAGATTTTAGTGGCCACCCTGACAGATAAAATTAAAATGCCAACTTACCTAAAATTTATTTTAAAAAATTAAACAACGTAAATATTTAAATGCTTAAGGGCATGTGACACAGCTAAATACCTATATTACCGACCACAGTTTTTCAGTTCGCTGAATGTTTTTTTGAACCTAAGAACTTTTTTTGTAAGTAAAATATCGAGCTGAAACTTCGGGAAATATATTAGAGTGCAATAAAGTACGTTTAGGTACTGCATTTTGGTAGAAACTTCATTGAAAATTATTTCAACTTTTTTCTGAACCTCAACATTTTTTGAACGTTCGAACGTTTTTTATACATAAAATATCGGTCTCAAACTTTGAGAAATGCAAGAGCCAAAAGAAAACTACGTTTAAGTACAAAGCTTAATAATAAAAGATGTAAAAAAAT